>NC_138760.1:41791193-41946193 GCF_965113315.1 Podarcis vaucheri | reverse complement strand
CTAGGTTAATATCTGAACAACTGACCTTTAGTTCCCTTCTTGCATTCAATTCTTCTAGTCAAGAGCATTTATCAAAATCTCACACACTGGGGGAAAGTCTCTGAAAGGGATTTTACATGCAACTCTGATGCTTTGGCACTGTATGAGAAGGAAACATCAGCTTCCTTTCAGAGCCACTGCCAAGTTTGTTGGCACTGATCAGCCAGCTTGCCTGCTGTACTGTGTACAAAGGAACACAGGAAGTTGCTGCCTTATACTGAGTCAGATCAATAGTCCATCTAGCTCAGTATTGTCTACACTGACTGACAGCAACTCTCCAGGGTTGCAGACAGGGGTCTCTCTCAGCCCTGCATGGAGGGATTGACCATGAGACCCTCTGCAGGCAAAGTGTTGCTCTTCCACTGGGTTGTAGCCCTACTGTTCATTGAACAATAGCCAGCTCTCCCTCCAGCTGTGATGTTTTTGGAGGAGCAAGTCCTGGCAGCTGGACTAAGGAATTGACACCAGCAGTGCAAAAGGAGCACTTCCACTTGTCAATCTCTGGTAACACCTTTGATTCTGAAATGCACAAGTGAGCTCATTCAGTAAAGCAGGCACTGGTCCGCTTCTAAATGCTGTCATGTATTGCTGATACGTATAAAGGATGTCCACGTATTTTGAAAACACTTCAGCTGCAAACTGACCTGGAGTGCACAAAGGTCTCTGTAATGTTGTGGTTTAACAGTTCCAAACTTAAAGCCAAAAACCATTTGAAGCATTCAGTGCAGGCAGAGCTCCCTTATTGTTCTTTTTGATCTCATAAAGTATGGCAGATACAAACTTTTTTCTAACTCAGATTAAACAGAATCCTGCTGAGGGCATTATTCTGATTTCTTTCTTTTCTTCTTAAAAAAGAAAGAAAGCAGTTCTGTTCCATTAAAAAAAAAAGTCCTCTGTGTCATGCTGTGAATAAAAACAGATAGTTAAACATGGAAAGTTTCATCAGTGCTGGAAAGATTGTGTCACTATAAAGAAATCAGGCACACTTTTGTATTATGAGTTGGATTTTAGATGACATTTATAAATTGTTAACAGATGTTCTTAGAATGTTGAAAACATGAAAAAGGTTATTATCAATAATAATAATAAATTGCCCTCTCAAGGCACCATATGCAATGCAATAAAACAGATGAAAACAGTTGAAAACATCACAGAAAATAGCAGCAAATGAATTTAAAAACAATAAAAAGAGATACCCATGGCATAGACCTAGCCATCCAGCTGGGAAAGGGTTATCAGCTTACCAGCAGAAAGTGCCACAGAATGCATCATGGCATGATGACAAGCAGCTTATGTACCTGTTGGACCTTATACCTGTCTTTACTGCTCTTATTGTGGATTCATTCACCATCCTTCTTTGCAGAAGAAGAATCCTAAGCTTCGAGAGAGGATGTTGGCTGTTGTGGACCTGGCCCCTCCACTGGTGGTGTGGGAGGGGTCTGTGGCTGAAGGTCCCCCTCACTGTGGTGGCAGCAACCTCTGCCACCTCCACCATGTACCTCATAGGGGGTCATGGATTCCAAATCCTCCTGTTCACCTCACAGGATAGAATAAGTATAACCCCTGGAGCTGCTGTAATCATTTTCTCTCCAATAGGGAAAAAACAGGGAGAGGGAAGACAGCTCCACTACCTTCTGTGTCCAGCAAGGCTTAGGATATGGTGGTTCCTCCACCGCTGACTCTCCCTTTCCTCCATAGGATTTCTCTTCCTGCTTATTTTAGGTAACTGGATTCATTATATTTATACCCCTCTTTCTTCCAAGGAGCTTAAGACAAGATAACCACTCATTTGCTTTTCAGGTGGGTTCTTCCTGGCCCCTGCTATTTCTCATCTCTACCTCTCTCACTCTACCTCCCAGGGTGGTTGTAAGAATAAAAACAGACTTTCCTTTATGCTACTTTGACCTGAGATACTTACAAATGTGGCAGGATGATAGATAAATAAAACGGTGTTGTGCCTTCAACTGATGTACAGTATAGGATGTAGTCCTAAGTCTAAACACAACATCAGCCATTAACATTTCTCTCTCTCTCTGATTGCACTCACTAGCTGTATAAAGAAAGATACCAAGGATTTGTTCTGTTAGCCTAGATGTGGAGTGCTAAATAAACATACTCATAGAATATGTTTGGAAAGGATCCGAGGGTCATCTAGCCCAATCCCCCTGCAATGTAGGAATCTCCGCTAATGCATTCATGGAAGATGACCATTCAAACATCCAAGGGAGGAGAGTCCACTACCTCCCGAGGGAGTCCTTTCCACTGTCTTCCAGATCTTACTGTCAGAAAGTTCTTCCTGATGTTCAATCAATCAATCAATCAATCAATCAAAAAAGCACACCATTTCTACTTTGGCACGCCTGCCCTGGCCTGCAGTCCAAGCTATATCGGGAGACTGGTTAGACGTTTGCGCCCGCTTCCGCACTGGTGAGGGAAAGGTACTCTACACATGCTCCAAAGCATCCCCGCCCGCCCCGCTGCCTGGATTGAGTTTTCGCGCTGTTCCAAGTGGTGGGGGTGGCGTCTCCGGAGCCCAGGCTTTTGCCCCCTCGGTGCTGGAGCATCTTTGGAGGAAGAGGCGGCCCAGCCCGGCCTGGCCCTCCCCTGGGCTGAGTGCCTCGCGGGCTTGGGGCGTTGCCTTGAGCCTGGGGCTGAGCTCGCTCGGATCCCCCTCGGCTCGGCTGGAGAAGGGGGGCAGGAGGAGTCCTGCCCACCCAGCTTTCTCGTCGGCTTGGCCCTGCTCGGGTTCGCCTTGACAGGCGTGCGGCGCAGCCAGTGCGCGGAGGGGAAGCCGGGCGGGCGCACGCGAAGCTGTCCAGAGCAGAGGGGCGGGGAGGGCCGCGCTTTCCCTGCTCGCCTTGCCTTCCTTGCCTGCCTGCCTGCCTCCATTCATTCGAGCCTGTGCAACAGGACGAGCCCACGGGGCGGGGGATCCTGCCTGCGAGAGCTTCGGCAGCCCGCCCCTCTCGACCGCCTGTCCGCCCCTCTCGCGGCTAGGGGGCCGTCCGAAGGCGCCCAGCCCCGCCGCGCAGCGCCGCCGCCGCGCTCGGGACCTTGCCGGGAACTTGGGGAGGGGGCGCATTGCCCAGCCGGAGCCGAACGCGGCGATGTCCGACCCGGCGGTCAACGCGCACCTGGAAGGTATCATCTCCGACTTCGAGGGTAGGTAGAGCCGACAGGGAGCGAGGGAGGGAGGGCGCAGGACGAAGAGGAGGGGAAGGAAAGGGATCCTGGCGCAGGCACTCTCTCCCACCCCCCTTCCCCCCCTGCCAATGGGGCGCACCCGTGTTCCGCTCGTTCCCGTGTGTGGGTTTCCATCCCCTTCCCAGAGCTGAGAAGGCCCCCCGGCTCCTTCTACCCCTCACCGTCGTGGTTCGAGGCCGGAGGGGAACAGCCGGAGGCCGGTGGTGTGTTGGTGGTGTGGCGGGAATCGCGCATCGCATCCGCCGCTGGGATTGCGAGACTTGTGCTCGGGGATTGCGAAAAGAAACGAGATCGGGAGAAACTGAGCAAAGGCCCCTCGACTCCGCGGGGTGGTGGTGGGCGTTAAGGCTGGTGAGTTGCCTGCTTTTTTTGTTTTGGCCAGGTCATGAAACGGGTGGATTTTAAAACAGAGGCCTCTGAGATGAGGTGCCTCTTCCCCCCTTCGCAGAAGATTTGAGAGAAAACGAGGGTACAGTTCGCGGGGGTCTGTCTGGGGCGCTTATTCTTCTCTGAAAAGAAAGCCTGTGAGTTTGAGCAAACGGCGTGCTATTGAGCACGAAGGCCCCTTTAACACATTCATCTTGCATCCTTGTGCAGTCGCTGGCTGCTAGTGCAATTTAGCAGGCGGTAAACTGAGGCAGAGTTGAATGCGGCGTCTAGTATGACTGGTATCTGCTAATAAAAACTTTTCACCTTTGTGCTGATTAATGGTCAGGTAGGAAAGTGAGTGTGTGTCTTTTCGGAAGAGCATGTCACGTTTCCATGTATGCCTGCACACACTTATCTCTGTGTGTGATGCTTTAGGTGTGTGGTCTTCGGGTACTACTTCTGTTTTGATTGTCCCTGTGATGGGCAGGCAGGCAGACTCTGCCTCTCCCCCTCCCCCTTGAGAGAGGGGCGAAGCAGGAATTGCCACAAGCTTGCAGAGTTTGTTGTGTAGCCCAGACAAGTATGAGGTTGCAGCTGGTCTCCTCCCCTCTCCCTTCCCTTTTGTTTTGCTTGACAATGTTTTGATGCCCACCCATTCCAAAGGCAAGTCAGCAGAAAATGGCTCAGGGTGTGTTCCTTTTCTGTAGCTCTTCATTGCCACTTCATTTTGATCTCAAGATGGGAAGGATCAACAAGGCCACAAGTTTGCAAGATGGTTAATGGGTTGGTGGGGGAGGTGTTGGCTGGGGTGTGTGAATTTTTTTTGCAAGTATGTAGCAGTGGTTGGACCTGGACCTTAAATGTGGTTAAGGTGAAATTTACATTCAGTTTTCTCCTCCGCTACATGCCCCATGACATTGGCATTGTGATCTGTGTAGGTATAATTGGATATGAAGGTGCTGCAGATCCTTTTCTCGCTACAGGAGAATTGCTGCCTTAAACTTCAGCCATGTTGGTATTTCTCCAAATGCCCTGTTTTGTCTACAGCCCACAGGGAGCTATGGCATGTCTGCATGGCAGCTTTCTGTGCTGTTAGTGCAAACCAGGAAATAGATTCGCTCTGGAGGAATCGCTTCCTTCCGTTCTGATGGCGGAAAGTTGGTCGTCTAAATTGTAGGTGTTGCCTCTTTGGCTGATCCCCTGGGCCAATTCTGTGGAATAAAGTAGCAGAGACTGATAGAGGAGATCAGATCAGTTCTGAACTTTTAGTGTGTGTTTTGAACTTTTTTTAAAAAATCACTTTAAAACTGCAAATACACCTACCAAAAGACGGAGTGGCATATGTATTCCACAAACCTGACTGGATACATTGCAGAACTTAGCATCCTGAAAAACTCAGCTTTTAAAGGCAGGCTCCTAGCTAGCTCTGAAATCAGTGAATCATAGAGTCAAACAGTTGGAAGAGATGCTGAGGACCATCTAGTCCAACTTCCTGCATGCAGGAATATGCAGTTGTCCCAGGTGTGGATCGAACCTGCAACCTTGGCATTATCAACACCATGCTCTAACCAACTGAGCTATCCAGGCTTGGTGGTGCAGTGCTGATGTGGGGGTGGGGGGAGGACCACAGCTCAGTCAGTGGCATCAAAGCACATGCATTGCAGGCTGAATGGCCCGAGTTTAGACCTTGGCAACTCCAGCTAAAGGCATGTGATGGTAAAGACACCCCCCTCTGCCAATCAGAGCAGACAATACTGAGCTAGTTGGACAAATAGTCTAATCTGGTATGAGGCAGTTTTCTATGTTTTGCTCTTTCCTCCTCCCCATAAGCAGCAGAAGCATGTGGGGATTCCTGGTGGGCTGTAGCTCAGTGGTAGAGCAACTTGCTTTGTGTGCAGAAGGTCCCAGGTTCAATCCCTGGCATCTCAAGAAGAGACCTCTGTCCGACTGGAGAGCTGCTGCTGTTCAGTGAAGGTCAGGTATCTCCAGCCTTTTCAGACCTAGGATCCGCTTTAACTCAAGCATTCATTTGGGGACCCATTTCTTAATCTTACACTATATATCTGCATGGTGTTAGTGCTCTTGGTGTTAGTGCATCTTAGATCAGTCTGCAACCCACCCGTTGAAGACCAGCAGTGTAGGCAATACTGAACTAGATGGATCAGTGCTGTGACTCAGTACAAGACAGCATCCTGTCTCAATAAAGGCTAAGAGAGATGTCACACCCATGTTTACGTATATTTTTCTTTGTTTGTTATTTCTTGGTGAAGGGATTGTATATGTTTGGTGATTTTTCTTTGTTTGAAATTTGCAATAAAAATATTTATAAAAAAGAGAGAGAGAGATGTCACACCCACACTGTATGCTTAAAGCACATGGCTCCCCCCAAAGAACTCTGGGAACAGTAGTTTCATAGAGCTGTGGTTCTCAGCACCCTTATCAGAGCACAGTTCCCAGGGTTCTGAGGGGGAAGCCATGTGTTTGGCTGAGTGGGGATTTGAACCCTGCTCTCTCAGGTTCTAGTCCAACACTCTAACCATTGTGCCACACTGGCTGCCAGGGGTGGCCCAATAGATTTTGCTGCCTAAGAGTCAGAGTCAAAGTGGGATTACCCAAGGCCAGCAAAGTTGCGATCGGCACCTGAGGCAGAAAATCCCATAAGCACTTTTCCCTGGAAAAGTTATTATACTGTATTATGATAAGATTAAATAATCAACAATTTCCTGTCCTTTTATGACACCTAAAACAAACTGCCTGAGGCAGTAGCATCAATCTGCTTAATAGTGGGGCAGGCTCTGGTGGTGGTCTCACTCTGCTCACCCCACAATCCACAGCACCCTTAGCTGGAGCCCTGGTGTCCAGTGCTACTGATAACCTATATTATGAAGGGGCTATCTTTGAAGGTGACTCGGAAACAGCAATTAATCTAGAATGTGGCAGCTGGACTGGTGACTGGGAGTGGCCACTGAGACCATATAACACCTGTCCTGAGAGACCTACATTTGCTCCTAGCTGACCTTTAAAGCCCTAAACCAGGGGTCAGCAAAGTTTTTGTGGCTTGGGCCAGTTCACGGTCCCACAGACGCCATGGTGGGCCGGAGCATGCGCAAATGCTATTTCCGCTGCTCCTTCCGGCACAGAGGAGGTGTGTGCAGCTTCCCATTGATTGCAGGAGCCAGCCAGCATCGCGGAAGGCAGCCCCCGCTCTGCTCCATGCCGGTTTAGCGCGGCGCATGGGAGCCGATTGAGTGGGTGGCGGGGGTCCATGGGCCAGTTAAATGACCCCCCGTGGGCTGCTTGTGGCCCCAGGGCCTTAGGTTGCCGACCCCTGCCCTAAACGGCCTTGGCCTAGTATACCTGAAGGAGCGTCTCGGTAGTGGTGCCCACCCTGTGGAACGCCCTCCCATTAGATGTCATCTATCTTACTTTTAAAAGACATCTGAAGGCAGCTCTGTTTAGGGAAGTTTTTAATGTTTAATGCTGTATTGTGTTTTTAATATTCAGTTGGGAGCCGCCCAGAGTGGCTGGGGAAACCCAGCCAGATGGGCGGGGTATAAATAATAAAGTAGTAGTAGTAGTAGTAGTAGTAGTAGTAGTAGTAGTAGTAGCCTGCCCTGACAAAGAGGTCCAGAGGAAGCGCAGGTTCCCCGGTGTCCTAGCTTTCCCCTAGTACCATTGTGTTCAGTCTTGCAAACCTTGATGCTTCCAACCCCCACCGCTTTTTCTTTTGCATAGAAATGTTTGGGTTTTGTTTTGGCACAGTGTTCCCAATGCTCTGGCTAGAAGGAACCTATAGGGAGACCCATCATGTTCCTTGTTTTCTGAACTGGCAGTGCTTAGGCCCTGCTGCGAAGTAGGATCTCTTCAGAATAGAGATGCGGCAAGGGGATGAACAGTATGTGCTCATCTACCCCTGCCAAGAAGGTAAGCTAGTTTCCCCCCCCCACACACCCCCAACACAATCTTTCTCTTGCAGTGAAAGCAAAGCCAAAGGCATATTGAGTCACAGATACAAAACCCAGTTACCGTTTGTGCTGGGTTTGTGTGTGTGTTTGCATGTGTGTGTGCTCTGTTCTCAAAAGGGGATGGAGAAACCCTTTTATTTCATCTGCACAAAGAACAATGGGGAGGTGATTGCAGCATGGAAACATCTGCTTCTCCACTGAGTCATGACTATTGGCCACAAGTGGTGGCTCTCTTACTGAAGTTCAGAGGGCAGATTTGAGTAGGATTTGACCTTTGTTTGGGGAGCCCAGGAGACCCCCAGATTCTTTTGCTGAAATGGCACAGTGGTAGTGGTGGAGGATTGAGGGTCAAGGGGGAAAGCAGGTGTCTGGATGTGGCTGCCTGCCACCTCACTTCCCCTTGGCAGCTCAGAGAGAGTTCCAGAGTGTATTGTTTTCCATGAGGGGAGTCCTCCAGAGATAAAATCAGAACTCTGATTCTGTTGTTGTTTTCTTGAATCAGAGAACACAGAGGATGTACTTGAAACAGATTCTGAATTAGAGTTCTGCATCCACTTGCGCATACCACACATGCACAACTATCCTAATTTGTGTGAATGCTGCACTGCAGTCAGTGGATAGTTTGCAGGCGTTGTTATTCAGGTTGTGGGTTTTTTTAAGACACAGTGTGAGTCATCTGTTTTAAAATATTAAAATCTAGAGCATGAGCTGATTGATAACGGGTGAATTGGCCTAAGAATAGCTCATGTGAGCATTACATTGTAGAGGGCAGAAGTGGGAGCATTTTAAGGGCAGGGATTTCTTTATTACCAGGGCGCCATGCTTCCAATGACTTTTTGCAGACCCTTCCATGAGGGCTCTCCTCCCAAGTGATGCTACTCACAAACAGAATCACCCACAAATTGGATGCCCCCCCCCATGGCCTAAACATATAAATTGACTCGTCTCCATTTGCAATATGACTAGAGCATGACACAGTATAGGCTAGCTGCCAACAAGACTGGCTCAAGAGATTTTGTTGCCTGAGGCAGATAAGAGGCCTCCCATTCCATATACAGAAGGGAACTGGGTGGCCTTGTTTTGACACTTGTTTCTGCATCATGCTATAGTGCCTGTGGGCTACTATAAGTAATTTGTATTTCAGTGTTTTTTGGTAAGCAACCTTTCTGCCAATATATATATATCCCTATCTGTGCAGGTTTTGGTATCTTCGGGTGTCTTCCCGTGTAAGAGTAGGGGTGTCTGGGCGACGTTTCGACGAGGTCTCACTCGTCATCTTCAGGCTGGTGCTTTCGGCTTCTTGTTACTGGAACAGAGCAGAATCTGGTGTTTGAGTTCCTATAAATACTGTTGAGGGGTGTGGTGTATAGCCTCCAACGTTCTGGGCAGAGAGGAAGTTCCTAGATTAGTGTGCCTTTTCTTCTTTTGTTCCTTAATTACTTGAGGGATATCTTGAGTGATTTCATGAGTGATATTCTGAATACCCCTGGGTGGGTCATTAAGTGTAGATTAGTTGCTAAAGCTTTCGTGTCTTGACCTCTTGAGCTTGTGAAGAGTTTTTCTGAGAAGATGGCTGTGCTGCATTTAGTTGTGCTCTGGCTTGGCTTCGTGTATAGGGGCGAGCTGTGGTTTTGTGCCTTGTGCCAGCCAGATCTGTGTAGGGATTGCAGGGGGGTGCAGCATCCGGAGGTGCCACTATAGTTTGGCTACTGGATGGAGTCTGTAATATGTCTGTGGAGAGGGTCTGGGTTTGGGTCTGGTGTGGTTGATTGGTGACGGCGTTCTGTGTGCCTCTGGTTCTGGTGTCGGTTTTTGTGGGGAGGGCTAATTTCCAGATGTCTGGCAGGCGGGACGTGTCGTCACGCTTGTTCATGTTGTGAGGGTGTTTCTCTATCTCGATGGCTTCCATGATTATTCTCTTGTGGTGATGTTCCATGTTAAAGAGCAATTTGGAATCTGCAAAATTAATTTCGTGTCCTGTTTCTTTCATGTGTTGGAAAAGAGAGGAAGTTTTTTCTTCTTTTTTGACGGCATTCTTGTGTTCTGCGATCTACCGGAAAAAAACACACTATCTACCGGAAAAAAACACACACCAACCGCTACTTACATGCACAATCACACCACCACCCTGCACAAATAAACTCCGTAGCCAAGACTCTCATCTCCAGAACCAAACGCCTGGCTGACAAAGACCACTTGACAACTGAGTTACAGAATCTCTCAAATGTGTTAATCGCCAATGGATACCAGAAAAACAAGGTTACGAAGCTAATCCAAAAAGAAACACCCCCCAAAAACCAAGACACAGAAGAAAACAATGGCATGGCCCTCCTTCCTTATATCAAGGGCACTACAGACAAAATTAGCAAAATCCTCCATAAACACAATATCAAAACAGCCTTCTGCACCAACCAAAAAATAGCCAATATCCTCAGAAACCCAAAAGACAAAATCCAGCTGGAAAACCAAGGGGTCTATGAAATACCCTGCAAAGTCTGCCCAGCCACGTACATTGGACAAACAAACAGACGAATAAATGCACGTATCGCAGAACACAAGAATGCCGTCAAAAAAGAAGAAAAAACTTCCTCTCTTTTCCAACACATGAAAGAAACAGGACACGAAATTAATTTTGCAGATTCCAAATTGCTCTTTAACATGGAACATCACCACAAGAGAATAATCATGGAAGCCATCGAGATAGAGAAACACCCTCACAACATGAACAAGCGTGACGACACGTCCCGCCTGCCAGACATCTGGAAATTAGCCCTCCCCACAAAAACCGACACCAGAACCAGAGGCACACAGAACGCCGTCACCAATCAACCACACCAGACCCAAACCCAGACCCTCTCCACAGACATATTACAGACTCCATCCAGTAGCCAAACTATAGTGGCACCTCCGGATGCTGCACCCCCCTGCAATCCCTACACAGATCTGGCTGGCACAAGGCACAAAACCACAGCTCGCCCCTATACACGAAGCCAAGCCAGAGCACAACTAAATGCAGCACAGCCATCTTCTCAGAAAAACTCTTCACAAGCTCAAGAGGTCAAGACACGAAAGCTTTAGCAACTAATCTACACTTAATGACCCACCCAGGGGTATTCAGAATATCACTCATGAAATCACTCAAGATATCCCTCAAGTAATTAAGGAACAAAAGAAGAAAAGGCACACTAATCTAGGAACTTCCTCTCTGCCCAGAACGTTGGAGGCTATACACCACACCCCTCAACAGTATTTATAGGAACTCAAACACCAGATTCTGCTCTGTTCCAGTAACAAGAAGCCGAAAGCACCAGCCTGAAGATGACGAGTGAGACCTCGTCGAAACGTCGCCCAGACACCCCTACTCTTACACGGGAAGACACCCGAAGATACCAAAACCTGCATTCCTGTACCCGTGAAAATCTACGAAAGCAAATATCCCTATCTGTGTTTTACAGACCAATATCTGGAACTGAACAGAAATCTAAAACCTTCTGTGTCTCTTGCATGCATTTTGTTTCCTGTTTGAAGTGCACGTTTTGCATAAATTGCACCCATAAATGCAACTATATTGAGCTGTTCCACTGCTCTTTCTGTTTTCCATGTCTGTTGGGTGTATGACCGACTTTCAGGGACTGATGCTCAGAAACCCAAAGGAATACAC
This sequence comes from Podarcis vaucheri, assembly GCF_965113315.1. Lineage (NCBI taxonomy): Eukaryota > Metazoa > Chordata > Lepidosauria > Squamata > Lacertidae > Podarcis > Podarcis vaucheri. Next base: position 41,934,955 of record NC_138760.1, on the reverse strand, counting down.
TCAGATCATTCTGGTGGCATGATAATGTATTGAACTGCATTTAGGTTCTGAAATAATTCTCTGTTTAATAATTCCCTATTCAAACACGATCACTTCAAAAACTTTGAACCCCTGGGGAAGCATTTGTTAACGGATATGCTGCATTTTCCTCTGGGTAAGATACCTTTTTCACCAAGGGGAGAGCAATTCATCTGTGTAGAGACATTTTCCTGTGACTGTTAGTCCCCTGCTCCCTGCATTGGGGCAGGGGAGGCATTTTGGCACTGCAAGTGGGGACGACGACTTTGTGATCTAATTCAGTGTTTCCCAACCGGTGTTCCGCGGCACACTAGTGTGCCGCGAGACGTTGCCTGGTGTGCCGTGGGAGGGAGGCAGGCGAGTCGGGCGGCGAGAGGCAGGGCGGCGGCGGCGAGGAGAGGCCGCCCAGCGCGGGGCTCTCGCCGTCTGCCTGCCTGGCTGCCTGCGTGGCGCTGACGTCACGGGGCTGTAACGTGCCCCACATAGGCACACGCGGGGCGGCGAGCGAGCTCCCTCCCACATCCCATCGCCTACTGGGCTGTCGCAGGCGGAAGGCCTGCGCATGCGCGAGGTTTTCGCGCCTTCGGGATTCCCTTCACGCCTTCCTCCTCCCGGGTCCTTGAGAGCGCGGGAAGCGGCAGCGCGAGACCGGCGTTGAGCCTGGTAGGTATTGCGCTTGCCAAGGCAGTCATTTGGGAAATGAAAACTTGCAAAGCAAGCAACCAGTTCAATCTGAAGTACGTGTATGCTTAATATCCTGTATCTGAAACCTGTTCTGCCCCCTCCCCCACACTTGGTGCCATTTTCATCTACACATGCAGCAGAGTAAGTTGACCCAGAATAGTACCAATTCAGATGGCAGATGGGAGGATGACAGTGCTGAATGCTTTCCCATGTAGAACAGTCCCTGCAAATAAAAACCTAGCATATTTGGAAGAGGGATGCTAGCCTAACCATTACCTTCTATGCTGTTACTATTTTTTTTTTTTTTTACATAAGTAAAAAGTGACCTTTCCCCATCTGGCATGGTGGTGTGCCTCGAGATTTTTTTCATGAAACAAGTGTGCCTTTGCCCAAAAAAGGTTGGGAAACACTGATCTAATTGGTTCCTGGGTGGTAATGATCACCTACATACATGATAAGCACACAGAATTTTCTCTTACCCTCTTTAGTGGATGGCTTTTGTCTTCCACATGGTTTTCATGTTCAGGGAAGCAAAAATACTTTCCACCCACATCCTAGGTTTTGCTAGGTTCTTTTATAGCAACCAGCAACTATTAATATCTAATGGAAGATATTCCCTGAATTGAACTGTTTTTGTTCCTGTTACTCTGAGTGGACAAGTGTGATTATGTTGATAATGTAGGATTATAGCTTATGGTAGCTGAACTCACAGTAGACCCAGTGACAATAATGGGCACAACTAAAATCCATTAATTTGAATGTGTATAGCTTAGTTGGATAAAACCCATAATTTTACATATTGTGTGTTTGGGGCAGGGGAGAAAGGCTTTATATATCCTGAGATGCCATTGGCAAAAGTTCCACTGCCTTGAATAAGCATAGCATGATACCACAGCGCCCCTCCACCTCTTAAGTTATTTATACTTTATTTTGCCAACACTTGTTCAAGAACTGCTCCCCCTCCCCAAGTTGAGGGGGTTCGGCAGGCCTTCTGAGGAGTTCCTCTCCGCATTAGCTCAACGCTTGCCTATAGCTGTCAAACGTCCCTTATTTGGCGGGACAGTCCCTTATCTCAGCGCCATGTCCTGCTGCTGTCCCTTATTGATGATGTCCCTTAAATAAGCTACTGAAGGTAATGCAGCCCTTTCTATGTCCAGCTGTCCTTTGTCAACAACAAATTGTTGCTGTTTTTGTGTGTTGAATATATGCTATATGGTAATTTATGGACCTAATAGGTATCTAAAGCCATTTGCATGCAACAAAATATGTATTTCATCAAAGTAATTGTTGATCCCTTATTTTGGCTGCTGATCCCTTATTTTCGAGGCTGCTGGTCCCTTATTTTCAAATCTGTAAGTTGACAGCTATGCGCTTGCCTTGCCAGTGTTCCCCAGGCCTCACCTTGCCAGGAGGATCTCAGATTGCTCGGGAGTAGCATCAAATAATAAAGCATAGCTCCTAATTGCAAATCCAACACTACCTCCCACCAGGCTCCTGTTCTATAGCTTGGTTGTGCATTGGGGGAATGTGAAATTCAATTCTTGTAGGTGGCATATAACAGAGGCCTTGCGCAGTGTTGTGCAGAGACGCCAGCGACCACAGCATGCACCAGGATAAAGGTAAAGGGACCCCTGACCATTAGGTCCAGTCGTGACCGACTCTGGGGTTGTGGCGCTCATCTCACTCTATGTGCCGAGGGAGCCGGCGTTTGTCCGCAGACAGCTTCCGGGTCATGTGGCCAGCATGACTAAGCCGCTTCTGGCGAACCAGAGCAGCACACGGAAACACCATTTACCTTCCCGCCGGAGCGGTTCCTATTTATCTACTTGCACTTTGACGTGTTTTCGGCTAAGGATGGCCTTAAAGTTAGGAGAGTATTGTTGTCCAACAGAAAATAACAGATGCTCCTTGTTTCAGGTACGCCAGCTCTGGAGTGTATTTTTTAGTGAAGAGTTGACAACAGCCTTGCTATGCAACATCGCTGGGGCAGCTCTCTTAATTTTTCTGGGCCTAAAAGCAATATCTATCCCAATCAATTGTTTTTGCCTGGCTGGAATGTGTCCCTGCACTGTGATAAAGGCTCTTGCTTGCCAGAATGGAGAGGTGTAGTGGGCTGGTATATATGGAAACCTCTGAGTTTCTACTGTAACAGCAAAGATTGATACCTGTTGTACCTCTCACTTTTACCTCTGCCCTGCCCGTCTTTGACATGTGGCCTCTGAATGGTTGCCCATGGAGGAATCCTGCCTGTAGAAAACCACAAGTCTGACTTGCCATGCAGTCCAAACCTAGGCTATTGGTTGAGATGACATGACAAGCCAAGGCCTGGATTTGTTCCTCCCATCCTCATGGCCAAGAGCAGGAGGGAAGCAGGGAATTTTGAGCACTATGCACCAGCACACAGGTCATTCATGATAAACCATTGTCAATCATTAACTACACGTGAAGCAAGCCAGTCCTTGCTCGTGATCCAATTGTTGTATGAATAAGCCCCAAGTGTCAGGGGTGGTGGTGGTGCTATACAAATACCATAGGGGTGAGTTACTTAGCATTCCCCCCCCCCCATTACTATAATAGACCGTTTCTTTCAGCCCCTGGGTTATTTGTGCACTGATCCTCTTGTCCCATCAAGATACCCAACCATTGTTCCCAGAATTATGGTAGCACTGCTCATGGTGTACCCAGTCATTTTCATTGCTTCTTTCAGGGTGTCCAGGCACTGGTGGTTTAACTCATTCAGAGCCTCATCCTTTAGGTCAACATGTTTGGGATTTATTCTTCGCTGCTGCTGATAGCTGAGGACATCAAACTAAACTGCTGTTATCATTATTTTTAGATATTTGATGTGGCATAGCATTAATATTCACCAGTATTTATAAAGCAGTATATTTCCCTGGTAGGCTTGCCAAACTAAGCCTCCAAAGTGCGGGAGCCAAGAATATTTCAAACTTCAGGGTCACAGTTGGACACTACTGTGAGCCAGAGCACTGCAAGTGATACACTCACTTGGGTGAAATGGAATTTATTTTCAGCATTTACCGGTATATACTGTCTTTTATTATTGATTTAATAGACATTGTTGATAAATGTAATTTAAGTACATTAATGATATGAACAATACTTGCTACGTGTTGCAAGTATTCAGTTAATCCTGATTTGCTGTGAACAAATTGGGAGGGGCCTATGAGGAAATATTTGGAATCTGTATCAGTTAATATTTTTCATAATATATATTTTATAATATTAATTTTATTATTTATATGCCACCCATCTGACAGGGTTGCCCTGGCCATTGTTTCTGAGCAGCATACAGTGCTTTTTTTTTCCTACAAAAAGAGGTGCCGGTACTCACCATGAAGTTGTTACAGTAAGTGCTACACTTTTTAACAACAGCAACAACAACAGAGGTACCGGTACTGCATACCCTTGAGTGCCCCCTGGAGGAAACCCTGTCTTGAGCTTGTTTTTTAGGGTTGGCTTTTTCCTTTCACATTAAAAATAATGGCCATTCTTGAATGGGAGCCCATGAGATGATAATGCCACCGTAGAGAAGCAGAGATAGGTTGTCAGGCGGTGATTTCCTTGCTGGCTCCTTGGCTATCCAAGATACCATGCATAGCTCCAAGGGTTGTACTCTCTTTGGGAATGCCTTGCCCTTCTGTTTCCGTTCTTAAGTACCAAACAGGAAGCATAGGAGACAACCAGGCCCTAAAAATAAGATGCAACATGGCATGGGGAAACCCTATGACAACATGACAATGCGGATTGTTTGGATATTCTGGCCCTCACTGGCACCATTCCATTTCCATTTGCCATGCAGGAAGATGAGGAACCAGTGTTGGCTAAGCTTGGGACACAAAATACCTTGCAAGAACTGAGTGAATTCATAGTTTAACCAAGACCTGTGCAGGTTGGCCCATTGTCTGCAGCATGCCTGTGTGTTAAGCTTAGTTTGTTTTTAGTTATTGACCAAAACTCTCTTGTATCCTATTGGTTGCAGTCTGTCATTGTCATAAGGCTTTATGAGAAAGCACTTTTGATTCCACCTTGCTTAATCTTGCTTACTACTTGCTCTTTGGCCACCAGTAGGGATGAGTCGTCATGATATTGTGTGTGTTCCCTTTCTTGCTGATTATAGTGCTCATATGAGTGAGCTGTAAAAAGTTTGTGTTAGTGACTGAAAGTGAAACATTAATGGCATCTTAGTATAAGTGTGTGGCCATCTTGACTGACGCACTTCAGCTTTCATCATACCAACATGTCTGCAGTTCTCTTCCAATTACCATCTCCTGCAACCCCCACCTCATGTACTAGGTAGAATATCCATCTCCTTATTGTTCAGCTGCACTTGTGGCATTCCAGTAAATACCAGTTTTACTCTCCATTTTCAGGCAATGCTTGCACTGTCACACACCTGGCTGAAGCAGGGGGAATGGTAGCATAATATATAGTTCCAGCACTATTATTGCAGAATTGTTGGACTCGTGCCAGGCATAGTCACCAAGGGCTATCCTTTACTCTTGTTCTCTGCTTGTGGCATGTTGTGATCAAGAGATCTATCAACTGGAGTCAAGTGCAGAAGATGTGCGCTTAGATCATGGATGGTACCTCTGAGCACCTGCTGAGCCCTGGAATTTGTTTTGATGCCGAAGAACTGAGCTGAGCTCACAGTCCTCCCACTTACAGACCTTTTCCTTGTTATCCCAGGATTTCAGCAGCCTTAACTCAGGGTAACTCAGAGTAATTTAGTTGTTGAACAGTTGGGAGTCAGAAATCCTTGCCACTCTACTGCCAATCACCCAAAGATCCACTGGTAGATCCCAATCTACCTTCTACTTACCCGTGATCTAGAAGATGAGAATTGATGTCTAAGGGCCCTGGTCCCACCTTGGGTTAGAAAGTGTACTTTGATTATTTCTGTTCCCAATCCATGATTTTGTTGGGGGCTAGAAGATCAGTACTGATAAGCACACATCATTCTGCATGACACAGGAACTGTGTAAATAGCATCCTCAGGGTGCTATTTACACAGTGAATTCTGGGCATCATTTTTTCGTTAGGAATCTGAAAGCAAACATGTATAGTTGCTGCATGTGATTAACACACACACACACACACACACGTCTGTTGTTATACAGTTGAAGTGGGGAGCTGCAGTTGGCTAACGTTCCCAAACTCAAATGGCCACATCCACATGTCCTATAGCAATATTATTGTATATGAAGTTGCCCTTGGTCACACAAACCATCTATGACAAAACTGTTTCTCTAGTGCACTAAATTTGGTCTGGTATGAGCAGCTGTTCATGATAAATGTGCATGGTAGAAACTGAATGCATTGAAGTCTTGGTGCAGCCTGGTGCTCACTTGTTCAAAAATCGGAAGCTAAAACAAACCCATGAACCCGTTTTTCTGCAATACCAAGAAGAAGCTCTCAGACCGAGGGAGTCTTTACTCACACATGTCCTGAACTCTGCCTAGGCTGTATCTGTGGCCTAAAAGACTTCCCCCACCTACACTGCATGAGTAGGTGGGCAGAGTGGTGGTGGAGAGAGAGAGTCTAGAATCTCTCACACATTAAAAAGCTGACATACCCGTCCTTTTCACCACACATTTTGGTTATGACACATTTTGCCCTACTTTCACTGTCAGCATTTTAATTTACCCTCAGAAGGACAAATAGACCTGTATAGTTTCCTTGTTTGGCTTTTAAAAACACTTCCTTACAGAGCATTCTGAGCCATTTTCTTGCATTTGCAACAGAAGGGATGATTTAAAATGAAAGCCATCCCTCCCCCCCCCAAGCCAATAAACCTCTTGTAAGATGAAACCACTGGAGAGGCATACCAAAGGAAGGGGAAGGGAACTGGCCTGGAAAATTGGTGATAACTGCTTGGCAGATCTGGGTTTCCATGGCCAATGTTAATTTTGTATGTGTGTGTGTTTTGCAGGGCGGGATTGGGGGGACAGGTAGGAATAGCAAATGTGTTTTTTACATCCCTTTCCTCCTTTTCCCCCATAGGCATTTATCTAAGAGGGTCAAACAGAGTGGATGTGAAAGAAGGGAATAGGATGGGAAGGGGCTGAAGGGAAATTCAGCTTCTTGGTGCTTATTTCTAATAGGTGTGAGGCACAAAGTGGGTGAGAATGGGAACATGAGAAGGAAGGTATGTGTATTCCTTTGTTTGTCCAGGACTGCTGCTTATGCCACTATGCATTTAAAGCACATTTCCCCCCCTCAAAGAATTCTGGGCACTGAAGTTTGTTAATGGTTGCTTGGAAGTTGTAACTCTGTGAGGGGTAAACACAGTGCCCATAATTCTTTGGGGGAAAGAATGTGCTTGTGGTGTGCTTTAAGAGTATAGAGTGAATGTAGCCCAGGTAAGTTTGGAGCCCAGACCCATCACAAGCTCCCAAGGCAATAGCAGTCCCTTGAGTTCCCTCACAGAGAAATTAAGTCTGTTTGTATTTTATGTAGCTACCCTGCTGCTCCAAAAAACTCACAATTCTGTCTCAAGGCATTTTTGCTGTCTAAAGTGAACCTTAAATGGTTCCGCCTCCCCAGCTAGGTCCACCATGTAAGAGAGAGAGAGAGAGAGAGAGAGAGAGAGAGAGAGAGAGAAGTGTCTTACTCTATCACTCAGACATCAGTTCTTACCTTCCTCCATTTTCCCTCATGGTGACACTTGAAGCATGGTGGGGCCTGCCCCGGTTCCTCCTACACAAATGAGGTGTTTGCAAGCAACTCATGCATTCACCTTAAAAATGCAGTTTGGAAGCCACCCATTTTCTCAGGCCATTTATGCCAGCCACCAGTTGTGTGCCTGTCTCATATTAGGTGAGTTCTAGCTCCCGCTATAGTATTCCTTGTATTTGCTGTTGGCTTATTAGTCTGAGGAAGTGACCACACATCCTTGCTTGTGGGGTGGGGAGAAATGCCGGTGCTACGGAAAGAAGAAAGGAAGTGGGAGGATTGAACTTGTGACCTTCCGTAGCCTGGGCCCATACGACATACTGCACTGCTATTATATATGGTGCTGGGTGGATGTTTTCTCCTTTCCTCTGACCTCATTCTCCCAAAGTGCTTTGTGCATTCACGTATAGCAAGTTGAATCCATGACATTTGCTCTGCTGGCTGGGGATGCTGTGGGCAGTCCTAATAAACCCATGTCAACACTTCCACAGAGATAACAGATGTTTCCACCTGTCTGAAGTGTCACCAATGGGGTGTTGAGTTCCCCCTCACCCAGCCCAGATTTTTAAGTTGGTTGCAGTGAAGAAGCGTTCTGGCTTCAGTTTCCTAGATCCATGGCCAGGGAAGTTAGTTTGATGGTTTGTTTGCTTTTGAATTTATTTGTTAAGCACTTAGAACTGGCAGAGGCTTAAAAAAATTAAAGAGGTGTTGATTAGTTATGCATGGAACTGTGGTTGGAAGAAAATTGACCCTCTACTTCAGTGATGGCCAAACTTGGCCCTCCAACTGTTTTGGGACTACAATTCCCATCATCCCTGACCACTGGTCCTGTTAGCTAGGGATGATGGGAGTTGTAGTCCCAAAGCAGCTGGAGGGCCAAGTTTGGCCATCACTTCTCTACTTGAACCCCATTTACAGCGTCAACCCACTTTCATGCTTGAGCTCCCTATTGCAGCCCACACTTCCCTGAGAGGTGCAAGAGTGTCTGAGGGTCAGGAAGGAGCATTTGGAATGCAGTGACTTGAAAGCTGTAGAAAATATTGAGCCCTGGTCCTTTGTGTTGATTGGATGGCATCACCTCGTTGAATGATTCTATCTTGAGGTTTTTTCAACTGTTGAACACAGAAAGTTGTAAATGTAGTTGTTGTTGTTGTTTTTGTTTAAATCAGCATTTCTCTCAGCAAGGCAAAGTACTTCCATCAAGGACTTCGAATGTTGAGATAGCCCAGATCAGCAAGAAGGCCTCTTGCACAGCGGCCTCTTAAACAGAGGCATTGCTCTGTTTAAATCAGCACTGCTCTTTGCAAGGCAAAGTACTTCTATCAGGAACACAGAATATTGAGATTGTCCAGATCAGCAAGAAGGCCTCTTGCACAGAAGAGCCAAGGAACATAGAAGCTCTCTATGTTCCTTGGTCTTTAACCAAGTCAGACTGATGGTCCATTTAGTTCAGTATTGCCTGCTCTGGCTGACAGTGGCTCTACAGGATTTCAGACAGGGGTCCATCTCAGACCTACCTAGAGCTGCCAGGGGTTGAATCTGGGACCTTCTTCACGTGAAGCAGATGCTCTACCAATTAGATAGGTCCCTTCCCTGAGGCATTTCATAACAGATAATAATACTTAGCATGTTTTGAGCATTCAAAGCCCTTTACAATATGACTCTGTTCATGACCATGATGAGGTTTGAAGCAGGAACTTCACAGCTCACTCTCTCTTGGCCGCTGCAGAAAAGCCATATCTTCTAGCCTATTCACCTGCCACTGAAGGGTTGAAGAGTTATACCATGGCATGCCCAGTACTTAGGAAAGCCTCCCATTTTGAATTTTGACTCTTATATTGTAATTTGCTTTTTGCCTGTTATAATTACATGCTTTTTTTGGCAGATATGCAAGCAAGCAGATGTTTGCATCAGCAAGCTGTCGATCTTTGCCTCCCCAAATCTTCTCAGCAGATGGGTTGATGCAGGCAGCTTATAATAATCATGAGCCCTGCAGGGTTCCACTGGATATTTTTGGCCAGTAAAGCCTCAGTAGGAAGGAGGGAGGTGAGGCAATGTGGTAGATTGCTGGGCCGATAAAGAGAAAAAGAGAGAGAAGGAGAAAGAGTTCATGAAGGCTAAAAGCACTTCTGTAACCCTCTTCAGTTCAGGGACATCTTGGCTGTGTTAAGGAATTGGGGGTGTCCCATCCTCCCCAACAACTGGCACATATTTTGAACATAAGTAATGTGTAGTGGCATAAAAACTGGGAGGGGCAGTGAAGGTAGCAGCCAAATAGCAGAAGCCCCCCATGCTGCTGAAGGGTCACAGTTTGCCCTCACTTGTTTTCAACTGAATTTTGCAAGGTTTCATTGAGCCTTGTATGAGGATGGCAGTCAAAATGCTTGCATTTTCCACTTGGAACAAATCTAGGCTGCTGTGACATCACTAAAGGTAGGGAAGCTGCTCTATCACTTGCAAGTCTTCTGTAGTGACATAAGGTAAAGGCCTGATTTTTTTTAATTTCCAAGCGCATTTCTGAGATCCTAAATCATTCACATTTCACATTACCTGAACCCAAGGAATTGGTAGCAGACACCAATTGTTACGAATCTGAGTCATACGTTTTTAACATGACAACCACAACAATTCTATTTTATTAGTTATATTTTTATGCCACCCTTCTTCCAAAGTTCTCCTCTCCCCATTTGTATGCTCTCAACACCCCAGTGAGCTAAGTGCTAACACAAGAAGCACTCAACTTCTTGACTGAAATAGATTCAAACATCTAGTCAGTACAGCAGATGCAGAGACCATAGGTAAGGTTCTACTGAATCAGGTCCAAGACCCAATTTGTCCAGCATCCTTTTCTCACAGTGGCCAACCAGATGCCTCTGGAAAGCTCACTGTACAAGAGCAAGAGTACAAGGTTTGGCTAGAGAGATGTTATTTCCTGGTCCACCACCTTATGTGCTACTTGATTATGAACCTGGGTTTCCTAGCTCTGTCTCCTTCCCACATTTATAGTCCCTATATTGGCTCAGTGGGTAGAATGTACTGTAGAAAGAGTAACCAACGTGCCGTACAGAGATTTGTCGGAATGCACTACCCATCATCCCTGATGACTGGCTGTGTTCGCTGAGACTGATGGGAACAAGAGTCCAATGGCACTCGGAGAACAACCACATTGGCTCCCCCTGTGCTACAGGATGTAGCTGTGGACGCCATATCCCACATAGCTGCGGGAGTGAAAGACCTCCAGAAGCCTGGATTTCCCTCCATTCTGTCGCTTCCCTGGTATCCAACTGGGCAGGAAATTCCTGCAAGCCAGAGAACAAATTGACTCCTTTTGGTTAGTATTCTGAGGGAGAACCCGCTTGAGGCCCTAGCAAACAGAAGCAAAACTGCAGCAGTTTTTTAAAGGAAGGGAAACTTCAGGGGTCACTCCTCCCTTTCTAGCAAGGCTTGCCATTTTCCCCTTGAAAACGGGCTGCTTACATTTTCTCCATTGGGAGGGAATAACCAGTGTAAATAAGGGGAACAGGAGGCCACCAAACCCTGATGGGAGCATGCTGTGCATTTAAAGACAATAAGGGAGTCTTTGGGCCTCAGAACCATTCCAAATATTTACATTGCTGACTGATTTAAATGGTGAGACAGGGTGCCTGCAGCTGGCCTGACAGACAGCTCACATGCCAGCTGTGCGGCTCCCCCTCCCCTTCTTTTTCTGCTGCATATAGAGAAGGAACCCCAGGCAACATTTCCCTGATAGAATATTCCCCTTGAATGTAGCTAAAAGGCATGAGGCATGGAGTGCCCCAAGGCAGTCTTCTCCAAGCTGGTGCCCTCCAGATAGTTTAGGCTGCAACCCCCATCAGCCTTGATTGTTGGTCATGCTAGGCTATGCTAGGAGTTGTAGTCTGAAACTTCTGGGGGGCACCAGATTGAGGAAAGCTGCTTTCAATTAGCTAGCTGACAATTAATAAATAAATGTTATGTATTGTAACCATCAGTCTTTGTTTGAAGTATCAGGCTGATCATCGATGGGGATGAGCGATCAGGTGGAGCGGCAGCAGCAGCCTTGCTTTCCCTTGGAAAGACTTGACAGGCAACTTTTGCTTTCATGCTCCTGGGGTTGTTTCAGGGTTGAACTTTGCATATATTAAGCAGGGTAATGACCATTTCCCCCCTCCCCCAACTTGCTGTGCTTTGATGCATATCTTGAAATAGGAGACGATCCATCTCTTTCTTAGAGCCCCACAGTTCAGTGATTTCGGAAGCAGACTTCCCTCCCTCGCTGCATGAATGACGCATGCATTGTATAATTTTAGAATGGATATTGCTAAATGTTCCTTCTACCTATCTTAGGATTCCGAGCTGTTATAACAAAGGGGAGATGGGGAAAATAAAACCCTTTTCTGGTGTAGTTGGAAAGCGCCTGCTGTGTTATAATGCAGTAATCATAACAGCAACGTGTACAAAATGCACCAGGGAACATTTTGTATTTAATAGGAGTATTAGACCTGCACCAAGTTGTATGCGCCAAATAAGTGATTTGAAGGACACATTGTGCTCCGAGGCATCTCTGATTAGTTTTGTTGTGTCTGATTGTTTAAATAATTGGCAGAATTCAGGATTTTGTATAGAATCTTCCAACCACTGATCTTTGTTTATACTGTAGCAATCCGTAGAATTGCCACCTTGGATTCTTACCAGCTGTGCTGCCTTGTCCTGGCTCTCTTGAACATAATACATTTTGTCTCTTGGCTGCTGTTCTAAGAACAGACAACTGCTTTTACTTCTTAGTCACTGGTCTTTAATTATACCAAGTTGGGATTGACATGTGGGTTGTTGTGGCCTTGAGCTAAGATAGGTCACACAAGTGGGACCACAGTAAAAAATGGAACCTTTTTTGTGTGGGGGAGAGAGAGAAGTAGAAAACTGAGTAGATGAAGACGGGGGGGGCAGAGATTACAATATGTTGGACTCCCAACTCCTATAAACTCTGCACATCGTGGCCAATTGTCAGGAATGATGGAAGTTGTATTCCGACATCTGGAAGGCCACAGGTTTCCATCCCTGGCCTGCATTATAGACATATGTGCCAGTGCTATCGCAGTTGAACTGTAGGTGTTAGAGATGAACTTTGGTTCCCAGGAAAACAAATGCATCCTAAATCAATATGTCTTTAGTCTAGATATTTTTTTCTGAGAAGAGAAAGAGGGACAGATACATTTAGCCTTTGAGCACTGGTACTGTAAGTTGTAGTTTAATAGCTGTAAGTCAGAATCCAGTGAGTGATGAGATCTGCTTAGACACGTGCTTTTCCTACACAGAAAGCACATAGAGTAAGAAAGTACATGAAAGCCTTATAGCAATGATCTTGTCTGATGGCTGCACACTGTATTTAAAAGCTGGCTACAGTTTCCTGGCAGTGTATATATTCAGATAAAAAGGTAGGTGTGGTGAGCGAGAGAGAAAGATGCAATCCACCTGCAGCTTTTATACCTTTTCATTCTCAGTAGCACTTTATGTGTAAGGGGGGGGGGGGACCAAACATCTGAAGCAGTCCTAAAGTGATAACATTTCTGGAGAAAAGCCATTTCTACCCAGAGAGTAAATACTACAAAAAAATTGCATATCTTCTCTAATCCTCATGAGAATCACAGAATTGTAGAGTTGGAAGGGACCCTTAGGGTCATCTAGTCCCACCCCATGCAGAATGGCAGAGTCTGATGGGGTGCAGGCAGGATGATGGTGGAGGGAGGGGATATGGTCGGCCCTCTTAGTCCTGTTTTGATAGAATAATGGACGCTCTTATTGCTGAAGACCTGTGACTCGGTTGCCTGCGGTAATTTTGTTTCCAGGATCAGATATCAGCACTTGGCTCTCAGAGACGCCACTAGGTTTAGGGGCTGGGGACCCGATAATAAGTGTTCTGAGGTTTTATGTTCTCATTTCCCGTGATGATTCAGAGCCTTTGCAGACCAGAATAAAGAGTTTATGAAAGTCACAAATGTAACCATTCTGTTCCTGTAGCCATTTGGTTGAATGCGCCACCCAAATACCTAATGGAGAGCTATGCTGAGAATCTTTATGAGTAGCAAGCTAGGAGTAGCATCCTGATGAGATCTGGGCAGAAAATTCAGAAGTCTGTTTGGCCGTAATTTAGGGCCTGGTGGTATATGAAGAATCTTGATGGTCTCAGCTTAGCCCCTGTGGTTATATGAAAGCATGTGGTAAACCTTTGATAAAGACTCAATCTGTGTTTATTTTTGGGGGGAGGGGGGGCTTGGAACACTCCTACTGCCCCCACCATGTCTGCCTTGCAGATAATAATTCAGGGGTATGGCCAGTTGCCTTCTGCTCTAATCACCTTCCTTCTCAGTTACGGTAACCTGATAGTTTTTAGGTAAGAGAAAAGAAGACACAGCTGACATAGAGTTGTGTTGTGTTCCCAGCTTTAAACAGCTGAAGTAGGCTCCATTTCTGCAGGTGGGTAGGTGGGCTGCAGTGATGTTGCTCAGAGCAGTTTCTGTTTGACTTATACAAGCAAACATTTGGCCAGCTGCATGCCTGCTCAAAGCCCATGTGTGCATTTTTTGACTGAACATCTGTACTATCCAAAATAGTAAAGGTAAAGGACCCCTGACCATTAGGTCCAGTCGGGACCGACTCTGCGGTTGCGGCGCTCATCTCACTTTATTGGCCGAGGGAGCCGGTGTACAGCTTCCGGGTCATGTGGCCAGCATGACTAAGCTGCTTCTGGCGAACCAGAGCAGTGCACGGAAACGCCATTTACCTTCCCACCGGAGCGGTACCCATTTATCTACTTGCACTTCGATGTGCTTTCGAACTGCTAGGTTGGCAGGAGCAGGGACCGAGCAATGGGAGGTCACTCTGTTGTGGGGATTCGAACCGCCAGCCTTCTGATCGGCAAGTCCTAGGCTCTGTGGTTTAACCCACAGCGCCACCCACGTCCCTCTACTATCCAAAATACTCCTGGGATTTGCAGTATAAAACCCAAGGGCTGCATTTTCTTCTGGGCAACTTTCTGGGAGCTACATGCCAGAGGCAAAAGTGGGCGGAGCAACAAATGTAAATGTCACCTTTGTGCAGTAGGCTGGTTTTTATACACACTCAGCTCATGCACCACTCTCTATCCTCCATCCAGGCAAGCAAGAGGCATTGTTTGAGTTAAGGATGCCTTCCGGACAGGCAAAAACACTCATGGAAGACAGTGTTTGAAATTAGCCAGGTGCTGGCTGCATTTTACACCTGGCTTTTGACCACTTGTGACCAAGTGAAGATGCCTGAGCGCCAGGATGGCATCTGACCTCTTCACCATCTGGGGATCACTGGATCTGGACTGTTTTCACACACTAATACCCCATCCTGTAGAATTCTATCGGTTATATTTTATCTGCACAATCGGAAGGAATTTCAGGAACCAAAAGGTTCCTGAGCCTGAGGAGCAGCAGTCACCATTAGGAAAAATAGGTCAGAATAGGTCAATATATATGTGGACTGTCACAGGATCAAGTGACTGTTCTTCTTTAAGTTCTCAAAGCTCTTAACCTAGCTCAATGTTGTCATCTGAACTAGCCAGATATTTAACTGAGAACCAATCACAGTCAATTCGTCTTTTGAAGGATAAGACTTTAAAGCCAAAAAAAAATGGCAGCTAGACCTTCCGTTTTGGCAACTGCAACCTTGATTTAATGAACCATTTGGCACCTAGCTTTTATATCTGAGTTTCTAACACTCATGGAGGGGGCAAAGGAGGGACAGTAAGTGGTGTGCCAAGTGGAGGGGTGATAGGAAAAGGGATGTGGTGTGGGGAAAATGGCAAGGGCTAGACAGAGAGACTTGGAAGGCCACATTGCCCCCCTGGGCCTGAGATTTCCCACCCCACCACCATCTTCCATGAGGACACACACTCATATTCTCCAGTGTACCCAGACACCCCCATGCTCCCCCTACCTTCGTCCTGGCATTTGGGCATCCCCATAGCCTGCTTTGAGATGAGAGGTGCCAGTGCAATCCAAGGCATAATAAGTGCTGTTTTCTTTTCAAACCTGGCTGGATTTTTTTTTTTTTAAAGTAGCTCATTGGTTCACTGTGTGTTTCAAAAGCAGAAGTGTGTTTGGTGGGAAACAGACAGATTGCATCTTTCCCCATGATACTTCCTGGCAGAAGATTCTATCCATCAGGCAACTCATGTTTGTACTTGGTTTGCTTGCTGTGCACTCCCCCTTGTTATACTGACCTTTACCCTTCCCTGCAGGCCGCTGTGCTAGTTGGGGGTTAGCAGTGGTGATTGATTGGCCAGTTGGTTGCTCTCCCTTTCCTCCCACCCTTCCTTTCTAGGGCAAAGATAAATCCATCTGGATTCCTAGATTGTTGTTGTTGTTGATGATGAGGGGGAATGAGAGGATAGTGCATTTACCATGCTGTCAAACTCAGTAGGATATGTTTATGTTTTAATGCTGCTATGAGCAAGCTGTCTTGGGCGTGCGTGGTTTCAGAGGGACTTCCCTGGGAGAGTCAGGGGCCTGTCAAGGTATGTGCAAATCCAGGGACTGGTGAATTGCTCTTGGTATCCTGCTAACATTTCTACATTCTATAAGAGTGTTGCGAATGGTGAACGGGATAAGCTTTGTGCATGGTCAGGGTTGTGTGTGGATTATGGCGGCAGGCTGCAAGGCAGTGGGATCGCTTTTGAATTTCCAGCAGTTGAAGTCCAAGGATGGTTTTGAGGAAGCTTCCGAAACACAGGTGGGTACACAGGAACCAAGAGAGATGAAGAGAAGTGGGTTTGGAAAGTTTTTCTGACCTGCTTCTGAGTGAGATTCCATAGCAGAATACCACCACCACCCCGCAACGCCGTGACACAGATGAGTTCTTTTGCCCCTTTTCTCTGCAAAGTTTTGATTGCCTCCATATTAGATAGGCTCTAGAAGGAAACTTAACTCAGGATGGCCCCTCATGAATGGCTACTGTGAAATTCTGTCTACACAATGAAGCTGTGTACCCTCTGTCTCACTTCTCTGGATTCTTTTTTAATTGGGCAGCAAAACAATGCACTTAAGGCCTGTATGATTTGGGCTATGTGTTACTTTGCATCTTGTCTATCCCCCAAAGAAATAAGAAGATGAACTGGGATAAATCAGTGTGACTTCATGTTGTCTCTGATCAAGTGTGCCCTGGCTTATGAAACAAAAGCATATGTCCGGTGTGGGAAACAGGTGGTTGGATAACGACCTCCCCCGCAAGCCACTTTGACAGGTGGGTGAGGCCTCCCACCTGTCAATCACAATGATGCCGGGTGACCCAAAGTAAATAATTTTCTTTGTGGCTGCAGCTTCTTCAAAACCTTCCAGGAGTGGAAGGCCCTTTGCATCACTGGCTTCAGTTCAAGATGGTGACGCCAAGGCCAGGGCTACTTGGGTCTGTTAGCTGGAGATTCCCCAGCCCTGGCATATGCCATAATGAATCTGTTGGTCTTCAGCATAGGGCTCCTTTGGCTGCAATGGAGTAGCGCAGCCACCCCTCACATCAATCTTATGAGATAGGTGAGGTGTCTGAGGCTGCCCAGTGACTTTAATGGTTGAGCTGGGACTCCTTGGACCAAGTGTGAAGTTCTGTCAGGGAACATTTGGATCTCACTGTTCAGCTGTTGTGTGTGGTGAGCCACAGATGGAAGGCTGGAGTCTGCCTAGCAGTTTAAATACATTCAGGCTCTGGATTGGCTCAGCCCACCCTGGTGGGCCACTAGACACTCCTGAACTGGGAAGACTATAGAAAGGTTTCCTCTTAGGTTGTCTGGGCAACAAGGACTTCCTCACTCTGGCGTCTTCCTGCATTTTGGCCTTCGGTCATGATTTCTGTTTGTCCCATGGCTTTCTTATTTATGTCATCCACTTGGCTGTAACTTGGGTGTTGTTGTTCAGCCCCCACAGATCACTGGCAGATGTGATTGGCTCAGCCCTCCCATATTCCACGTGGGTCATGATGATAATTGTCCTCCCACCATGTTAATAAAGGGAGTTTTATTATGTTAAGCTTTACTTGGCAGAGCCTGAAACAGATGGAAGGGACCCTCTTGGGGACTTAAGAGTGCACAACAAACTATTTGTAACACAGACAGGAAGACTTGAGTTTTTAAAGCTCAATGAAGCAGGAGGAGGAGCCTTCTGGCTTGTGCTCAGCATGATGGTCATTATTGCCACCAGCATTTCCCGCATGAGAAGTTCAGGTCAAATACCCAACTTCTGCAAGCAGGAAAGTCTGTTTCCCAGATCATGAGTGCCTTGTGAGAAACTGCAAGGTTTTTGTCATACATATTTGAGCTTGTTATAATAAAGTACATGATCTAATGTGCAGTTCTCAAAGACAGATGTTTTCCCAGTGCTTTGTTCTTTACATAGAAAAGCAACATTAGAACAGGCTGTCATTTGCTTGGTAAAAAGTCATGGATTCAGATCTAAATATGTCTCTGTTGAACTTTATCTCAGTTTAGACAATATTAGTTATTTTATTTTTAAAACCATATTAGGGTTTTAAATTAAATCTCTTTCTCCCTACCCCCTCTAGAAAATTATAGCCAACAAAGTCATAACCTGAAATCAATGTATTTGTATTTTTTTAAAAAAATGTATTTTCACTTCTTGTTTAGAAAATAATATACAACATAGCAACAAAAGGGAAGAAAAGGCATGGCATACTGGTTTGAGATGTCTAATTGTTGACAATTTATACTTTTCTGGCTAAACAATTTACAAAAGTCATTAATTGGCATATTGAAGTGCATCATTTTGAGGATGCAAATCTGTTTTGATTCTGCTATGAATGAACCCATCTTGGGAGAAGAAACTAGATCAGTGGTTCCCAACCTTTTTTTGGCCATGCCCCACCTAAGC
Organism: Podarcis vaucheri; assembly: GCF_965113315.1. Taxonomy (NCBI): domain Eukaryota; kingdom Metazoa; phylum Chordata; class Lepidosauria; order Squamata; family Lacertidae; genus Podarcis; species Podarcis vaucheri. The sequence continues at coordinate 41,916,659 of NC_138760.1, read as the reverse complement.
ATCTCTAAACTCCTGATCCCCGCCCTCATGTGACATATAATTCTTACTATTTAAAAAGTGAAGTCCTATTCATGTGGACAAAGCCGAAAGGACCATTAACTGTTAATAACTCATTTTTGAATTGCCCCCCTTAAAAATCAAATTGCCCTCCTGTGTGTTGGGAACCACAGGACTAGATGAAGCAATGCTACTGGTGAAACTTGTTCAGAATTTTTTTGGGGGAATGCTTTCAGAAATCTAATTATTTACTGCTAATGCATTTTGAATTTTACAATTAAACCAGTGCAGCTGGATTGGATAATCTGCAGCACCCATTTAATATTGCCTGAAATTCAAGGAGACAGAAAGCTTCCTTTATCATTGCGATTAAATCAGAGAGGCTGATTCATCATTGCAAAGTGCATCTGAGCAGATTCAGTCTGTCTATATTTCGTCATTCAGTTGTAGATAAATAGATCCGGCTGATTTACTTACAAAGTTTTTGCATCAGCTTCCCCCTCCCCAGTACTCATTTGTACTGATTGAAGAACCCCTTGTTGCCTAGATTTGGAAGATTCCACAAAGCCTGAAAATATGGGTGGCAGGAATGAAGGACTCTGGAAGGGTGAGCCTCACATACCAAATAATTAACTTGCCTCAAACAGTTCTTCACTGTCTGCGATCAGTATCCATCTTTAGCAACCACCAAACCCCACTTTCTGGCCATCCTAGGGGACAGTTTCCTTCAGCCTCCTGAGGAACTCACAACCATTTCTCACAGATTATGGTATTGATATGTTTTGCCCAGTGTGTCAAATAGCTTGGGTTTGTGGGGTGGGTAATTGGGAAACACGGTGGGGAAAGGGGTTTTGAAAAAAACCACACACCTCAGCATCAGGGTTCCAACTGGAGCTCCCTCCTCCCTGGTGGTGCAGTGGGAGATCTGGTTGTCAATCATGTGCTATATTGGAAAAGCAAACAAAATAGCTAAGCTGTTTTGGGGCTTTAGGGCACACCATATGCATCTGGCTGAATTCTGACTCTTCCCTGGCTTGATCTGCAGGATGGGCCTGTTTGTATTCAGCTGGTTTTGTATAGAATTCCAGGGCCGCTTTCCTGTAGAGAAGTCGGGGAGGCAGAGCCCTCTGTATTATAACACTGTTTTTACTTCCTTTTTCTTGGCTTTGGGGCGGAAAACACTATTTTTAAAAGCACTGTATCTTCATTTCTTCTGTTCGTTTGCTACTTCCTCAGATATGCCAACCTCACTCCTGTACATGCCTTCATTTTTTATTTACTGAGCTTCTGCTAGTTGGAGTAAGGTAACAGTGGGTGGGAAGAAAAGAGGGGAAGCTTAGCAAAGCAACAGGAAATTGGAGGAGGGGAAAGTGTGGTCAAGGGGCTGAGGCAGCTCTAAGCTCATGGTAATTTTTGTTTCCCCTTGAGCTTTAGGGTCGGGCTTTGTCTAAACTTATTTCTCCTCTCCTGGCTGTCAGAAAATATACACATCCCATTTGCTGTTCTCCTTCCTCCGCCCCGGCAGGAGAGAAATCTATGGCTGCCTCAAAAGGAGTTGGGGGAAGTCTTTGGGAGTTGTTTCTCCCAATAGGTCTAATCTCTCTCTCTCTCTCTCTCTCTCTCTCTCTCTCTCTCTCTCTGTGTGTGTGTGTGTGTATACACACACTCTGGACAGTGAGAAAGGGCTATACACAATTGATGTTCACTCCGAGTGGCTCAGGAACGCATGGCAGGATTTCACTAACTAAGCAATGCAGCAGAAACTTCAAGATAAGGGTAGTCATTCCCAAGGAAACAGCTTGGCCCAAACTGTCTCCATCAAGGAAGGTAATGAGGCATGTCTGTGTGTGTGGTCAGGAGGATGGGAGAGCTGATATTTTTCTGAAGCCTCACACCCCATCTCTGGCCTTATTAAGGTCCAGAAATATCTCTCTCTCTCTCTCTCTCTCTCTCTCTCTCTCTCTCACACACACACACACACACACACACACACAGTTTTGGATGCACCCATTTGGGAAGGCTCCAGGGTGAGTGAGGGTGCAAGCAAACAGAGTCTTGAGCCTGGCTCAAATATGGCATTGTTGTTGCCGCCACTCAAAATTACTTTGGGCTTGGCTGGTCATTACAAAGTGTAAGGAATTAGTCTTCCTTTTCTCTTCCTCCTCAGCCACTCACTCAGCACCCCAGGCCTTGGGACCTCTGCTTTTGTTTCACTTCTCCCAACCTCCAGCTCTCTTCACACTAACAGCACGTTATCCCCTGCCACCACCCACCACCTCAATTCAAGACACTTGTTGACATTTTCCCCCATCCCCCAATCTTTGGGTCTGTTTCAGCCTTTCGCATCCCTCATTTCTCTGGCTCAGCTCTGCCTCCCTCCTGTTTTCAGGCACAGCCTTGCTATTTTCGAGGTTCCCTGCCCCTTACACCCCTTCCTCCCCATTTCAAATCACACCCACAAACCCACCCACACCCACAATCTTAATAGTTTGCAAGTTCTCATTCAAAAGCTTAACAGAAATAATTGAGATTGATTTTGAAACTTCCCAAGGCTAGGTTTGTTCATCCCTAGCTCAGAAGAAAGTGTGATGCCATTGCCTCATTACCTCATTTGTTGGAGTTCTGTGGTGCTCGTCTCTGGGGTTCTTTTTAGCTTATTGCTCAGTGCTTTTGAAACCCTCATTACTCACTGCACTGTTGTCTTCATTTGATAGCAATAAAGATCTGATGTTTTCTGAGTGGTAGTTTTAACTGAGAAGACACTTAACCTCTTTCAAAAGATAATGTGTCTCATTACCTAGCAAATGCGGTATGTAAACAGCCATTTATCTTAATTGGTGGTAATGCACAAACCAGGAAGGTTAAGTATAATGTTGCAAGCACCCTGTGATGTTTCGAGGCTGCAGCAACTGTGCTGCGCAGATAACCGCCGCCAACATCATGCCACTGCAATGCTACAATAAATGGCCTTGTCATAATGGATGCTGTCGCATGTACTCTGCTCACTGTGGCTTTGAGGCTTCCTGTCTCTGGCTTAAGATGCTTCCAGGTGTCTGTGCAATGAAAAATTGTGACAGTCATGATATAGCCCATTATTAAACATAGTCCAAATGCGGTCAAGCAATTATTTTAAAATAACAGTAACGACACTTTCCTGCTTCAATTTCCTTTCCTTTGCTGCATAACCAAAATGTCTACTTCAGCAGCTTGTGGTTAGCTGCATCATTGCACCGGGTTCTTCATACAACTTCTTACATTCCTTAAATGCAGCCTGGATATGTTCTACTGAATGGGCAGCTTGTGATCCATAGACTAGTATATTGGCTTAAGCAATGTGGTTTCTAGGCCATAGATCAGAGGTTCTCAACCTTTTTGAGTCCACAGCTCCCTTGACCAACTGCCTTCTTTCTGCGGCACCCCTGTGGGGCTCAGGAGCCCAGTTATGTCAACCCTTGCCTGAAGAGCTGGCAGCCTCTCACCCTTTTTCAAACACCCTCCCTTGTGGAATGTTCCCTCAGCCTTCTCTCCTCTCCCCTCACCTTGGGAGTCCTCTGGGCAGCCACAGCTGCCAACCCTGGTCTCTCTCCTGCCCCAAAGAGAGAGGCCTCCTCACACTGCCCCACAGGGGCCTGGGAAGCACCCCCTGACCAGCCCCAGAGGCACCATTTGCCTGGGGAGCTTAGAGCCAGGGCTGCTGCAATAAACAGCTGTGCAAGCCTTTGGGAGGCAGAGACATAAGAGGGCATCAGAGGACGGAGGGGAGGAAAGAGGGACAGAGGCCAGCATTGCCTGCGGCACCCCGACTATCATTCAAGGCACCTCAGGGTGCTACAGCACACTGGTTGAAAACCACTGTCCTAGTTCAAGGGTTCCATGTTTGGTCCTGTGGAACAGAAAGTACATTGAGGTAGAAATGGAGGCTTTATTCCTTTCATTTGAGCAAATTTTCCCAACAAAATGCTTGAGCAATCACTGTGTCTTGCCATTTTTTGTATACCTACACCTTCCCACTGCTGCTTTTCTAACAAGGTTAAAGGAAGTTCATCAGATTCTCCTCCTCTACTGGGGCCTACATCCCATATTGCTTCTATCTCTTTACTTTCTGAAGATCTGTGTAAGGAAACATCTGATGGTGCAATTTCTGTAACTTGTGTCTTTTGGGAGGTTTGCCAGATGGATGTGCCAGATATGCAACATACATGTATAACAGAAATGTATAACAGAGATGGTCTTTGGCCATTTTCTGGGCATTCCTTTACAATTGTTTGGTGGATATGAGCACACAAAATAAGGTGAAAAGTGATTCTGGATGAATTTAGTCTAGGCAGGAAGATCTCTCTGTGTGTATGTTTCTGCTGTTTCCAAATGGACTTGGATTTTATTTAGAAAGAATGGCACCTGAATCAATGTCATGCAGTTGAACAATAGGGCCTATAATAATTGAATAAATGGAGCAGGACAAATTTCAAGAGGAAGAGCCCAAAACAGTATGATTAGTAAGGAGTCAAAGAGTTGGGAGGGACCTCACATTTCAGTCCATGGATCCACTGATTTTTGAATCTGTTGAAACACCATGTGACCTTTTCTGGAACTTCATGTGAGGTAGGAGTTCTCCCTGACTTTGGGCTTTGCTCAAGAATCTACAAGACATTGCGTTGTTTACCTGACTTCTAGGTTTAGCACAACAGGAATGAGTCCCCCTTCAGCATAATGAAATGTATGAGAAAGAGTGGTTTGCAGGACAGTGCACAATGGGGAGTTGAACTCTAGGTTTCTGTTTGTGTCTCTGAGGTCAGTAATCTCATACAGTTGATTGTGGTGTTTAAACTTGGATTATGTCTTTTTGTTAATCTTCCAGCTCTGAAAAGATCCTTTGAGGTTGAAGAAGCAGACCAGCCTCCAAATTCTTCCACTCCACAAAGACGGACACCCAACCCTCTTGCGAGGTCCACAGTGTCCAGCTCCACACAGAAATTCCAGGATCTTGGCACCAAGAATTCAGAGACCCCTTCCAGACATGTGGAGTCTGCACAAAGATCTCCTAAATCTTCTCTGAGGAGAGTTGAGCTCTCTGGACCAAAACATCCTGAGCCAGTGTCCAGAAGAACAGAAATCTCCATTGATATCTCATCTAAGCAAGTGGAGAACTCCACCCCAGGAGCTTCAAGATTTGGCCTCAAGAGAGCAGATGTGCTGGGGCACAAGCCCCCTGAGACCGCTCCCAGGAGGACTGAGATCAATATAGGCAAGCCTCAGGACCAAGCTCTTCGCAGAATGGAAGTCCCCTCAAAGATCCCCGAGCCAACACAGCGCAGAATGGAAGCTGCTAGCCCACCTGTGCCTGATGTTGCCACCAAACGTGTGGAAATCCAGGTAGCAAAATCTTCAGAGGTTCCAGTACCACCAGTTAGGCAGAATGAAAACGTGGAGCTTTTCCCAACCAATCAGCACCTGCCACCAGAACCAAAGCTACAGCCAGCAGTGACTGAAATTCCACCCAAATGCCAAGAGGGTAAGCAGAAAATGAGCTTCTTCTTTTTTTACATGGTGCAGTTCTTTGTGTACAAATACATTTGTGTTTTCCTAATATCTCTTCTGCCATTCATGTGGGTTATATTGGCGGTACAAAATCTGTGCTTTAGCTCATGGCTGCTTTCATATTGCTGAAATTAAGGGGGGGCAGATTTTGGGGGTGGGTTTGACATCTATTTTGAGTGGTATTCAAGTTCACTGTAGACTTTTGAAGATGCATTGTATATCTTTTTACATGCTTCCGGATCTCTCTGTCGGTGCATTTGCTGTATATTTGTGAATTCTGTATGTTACAACATTGGCTCACGAGGCACATGGGACTCATCTGATCTTAGGGCAGTTTTACTTCAGTGAGAGTATGACATACATTAGATGCTCCCATTTTGGGAATGAAGAGTTCTGTGATATGTACCTTCCAGTGCCATGGATGCATTGCAAGCTTTCTTGTGCTCAACCATACTAGGGCAAGTATATCCACTTTTGTGGTCTCTCAGCCTCTTCACTAAGTAGTTCCAGCCAGATACCAAAAGTAGGTGGTTTGTTGAGTCCCAGGCTTTGTGGATCAAGCATTCATACTAGCACATGGCCTATAGATTTTTGAAATATTAAGTGGTACATAAATGCAAATAAATACATGGTGCTAGAGATAATTTTAGTGCTGGATGTACTTAAGTGTCTTGTCTTTCCAAAATGTCCTTGTTCAGGTGGTTATCATGTCTCTTTACTTGCTGGGATGGTAGTGAAAGGGAATCCTTCAAACAACATTAATATGCACTTCCGTAGTGTTGCTTCACTTGGACATGGGCACCTTTAGTGTTATGATAAAGCCATCCCCTGTCTGAAGGGACACTGACGTAGGGACATGGGCTTCTATACTAGTAGCTGCTTCAAGACGTGGGTGAGGGAGTCAGTGGGGTTATTCTCACGCCTTGGATACGTTCTTCAGTCTCCTTAAGAGAGAAGGTAGACAAGAGGGTGGGTAGGTAGATGATAAAATGATGTTACTTTTATTCCCAAGTACAGTGGTACCTCGGGTTGCATACGCTTCAGGTTACAGACGCTTCAGGTTACAGTCTCTGCTAACCTAGAAATAGTACCTCGGGTTAAGAATTTTGCTTCAGAGTGAGAACACAAATAGTGCTCCGGCGGCGCGGCAGCAGCGGGAGACCCCATTAGCTATATTGTGCTTCAGGTTAAGAACAGTTTCAGGTTAAGAACAGACCTCTGGAACGAATTAAGTTCTTAACCTGAGGTACCACTGTACTGTAGATTGAACAATGCCTATTGCTTTTTCTCAAATCTTGGCGTTCTGATGTGCCTTGACTGAGACAGTGCAGCCCTGACCTTTCCACCACCTTTCCTTACCCTAGCTTCATTTAGCATTTCCATAGCTCCATAGCTCTGCTCACTTAACTGTGACTGCTACAGCCAGAGAAACCTGGACAATGTTCCATCCTGGCTTTGTAGACCCTGTAGCATTGCCTGCTTTCTGTGTGGGCTCCTAGCTCTGTAACAGAAGCTGTTCCCTGAGCTGTTCCTCTCTCTCTCTCTCCCTTCAGGATTAGTGTGCATGCCTTTAGTATTAGAAATGGAGATATGAAAGCTAGGAGCTAAGTGGCACCTTAAACCTAGGTTATGGGCGCAACAATGGAATGTCTAGGCATGCTTTTTTATAACAAGAATACAAAGCTGAAAATGAATGAACTGCAGCTAAAATCTGATGTTCATTTTTCACATGGTCTAGTCCTCATCTGAAGACTGCAGAAAACAAAGCCATGCTTCCCCTGCCCGCCTCCTAATATTCTTATGAGGGTCTCTGGAGAAGAGTGGTCTTCAGAGAGTGGCTGGAAGTAGGGAGGCAGAAAAAGGTCCTTCTTTCCTTCTACTGTGCAGAGCTCATAAACTGCTTGCGCTAATGAAATTCCCTGTTGCAAAACACTCCTAGAACAAATGGGAGTTTCGAACTGAAGGGGCTTCCCTTCTGCTTCTTGTATTGGAGGGTGTGGCTCAGACATACAGATCATAGAGTGGATCTATACCACACGTAAGAAGTGACCAGCTGCAGGAATTGGGTGGGATTCAAGGCTCTGTAGACCAAGGTTGGGCAACCTCTCCTCTAACATCTTAGACTAGCGGCAATGTATTGCAAAATGCCTATCTCTATCTCCTCTCCACATCTCCCTGATGATACTAAGTAAAACAAGGTGCATGACTATTCATCACTGCTGCCACACCCTCCAACTGGTAATGGGATAGGGAAACCCTGAGCCTGATTACCTTGTATCATATGAATAAGCCACACATTGTGTGTGTCTCTTAACCAAACATTCCCAGGGAGACCTTGGAGCTGAGATGCTCTACACTTCATCAGTTATGCTTTCCTTGTAATGGTAGGTGTTTGGGCCTAAGTGGCCAAGTACACTTTGCTCCGTGCTGGTCTCCAGAACACAGAACACAGACATGTCAGGCTGAGAGCTGAAGTAAAGTAAAGAGGAACAAGGTAGTCCTTATATTAGCAGAGCTGGAGATAAATGTTGGTACAAATTTGGCTAATAATTACTTAGTGGGTGGATGGCACATAGCCTTCCAAAATTAATTTCCCATTGTATCTGCATATCTTCCCCTGTCCTCCAAGCTCTGATATGTAGTTTATAACTTATCAAGGATGAGGACATTGCTGGGGCTACATTTGCCTGGGTCTGTGTTCTGAACTTCCAAAGAAATGGACTTTGACATTGTGTTTGTATGGATGTGTGTGTCTATATATATATATCTAGCACTGGGAACATCTCACTAAGAAAAGCATTCAGCCAGCAAGGTTGTGACGTGCATAGCATTCTGTTCTACATGATTCTTTGGTATGCATAATCATCTTACTGTGGCAAACAAATCTAGTGAAAAACAGCCTCTTTATTTAGTAAAATCCAGAATCCTTTCCCCAGGATTTTGCCATGGACTAAAGCTTCTCTTTATTCGCTTCCATGTTTTACATTACAATGGTACCTTGGTTCTCAAACTTAATCCATTCCGGAAATCCGTTCCAAAACCAAAGCGTTCCAAAACCAAGGCTCCCTTTCCCATAGAAAGTAATGCAGTATGGATTAATCCATTCCAGACTTTTAAAAACAATGCCTAAAACAGCAATCTAACATTTTACTATCTAACGAGACCATTGATCCATAAAATGAAAGCAATAATTAATGTACTGTACTATAAAAGAAATAAGACACTATTGTAGATGATAAAAATTAAAATTATTATTTTTTTCTTACCTGCACTGATGATAGTTATTGTTTGGATGGGGGGCTTTTATCCATTTCCATAGTCACACAATCAAACAGTAGCTGAACTGGGTTCCACACAGTCACAAAAGCAAATTAATTGGAAAAGCCTCAAAAACAAAAAGACAAAATAAATAGCAAAAACAAAAGCACCAACTTAATCAGTTCCGGAAGTCCACTTGACTTCTGAAATGTTCAAAAACCAAGGCACAGCTCCTGATTGGTGCAGGTGCCCCGGAAACAATAACCGACAGCCGCATTGGATGTTCAGCTTCCGAAAAACATTCGAAAAATAGAACAATTAATTCCAGGTTTTCGAAGTTTGAGAACCAAAGTGTTTGAGAACCAAGATGTTTGAAAACCAAGGTCCCACTGTAGTTATATCTTGTTTTCAATTAATCTGGTTATATATTAAATCTCCTGTTCCATTCCCTCCTTGATGGAACCAAGTTTTGTTTATTTGTTTCAAAGAGTCCATTCCATGATCACTGATTCCTCCTTTCCCATTCTTGCTGCAGGTATCATTCTCTTGCCCAATCCATGACTGCCCAGGAGTTAATAATTAGAGAGGAGTGCCTTCCTACTCCATGTTTGCTGATTAGATAAACAGCTTCCTCCTCCCTTTCTTTGTTGCTTTTCAGAGCATCTTAAGCCCTGACATGATACCTTACAAGGCAGGTTGGGGGCGTTTGCAACTTCCTTTTGGTGTGCAGTAGAAGTCGCCCTTTCTCTTAGTTCTTATCTTATTCCTTCCTTCCTCCCTTTACAAGCTTAGGGTGTGATGCAGGGCAGCATCTGAGTTTTCTATTTCTTACTGCCATAGCTTCTTGGTAACCATTCACAACATAGCTGAAGTTTTGCAGAGTGCTAAGGACCTTCTCAGCATCTTAAAAAGCAGAGACATCACCTTGCCAACAAAGGTCCGTATAGTTAAATCTATGGTTTTTCCAGTAGTGATGTATGGAAGTGAGAGCTGGACCATAAAGAAGGCTGATCGCCGAAGAATGGATGCTTTTGAATTATGGTGCTGGAGGAGACTCTTGAGAGTCCCATGGACTGCAAGAAGATCAAACCTCTCCATTTTGAAGGAAATCAGCCCTGAGTGCTCACTGGAAGGACAGACCATGAGAGGAGAAGACTCCCTGGAAAAGACCCTGATGTTGGAAAAGATGGAGGGCACAAGCAGAAGGGGACGACAGACGACGAGATGGCTGGACAGTGTTCTCGAAGCTACCAGCATGAGTTTGACCAAACTGCGGGAGGCAGTGGAAGACAGGAGTGCCTGGCGTGCTCTGGTCCATGGGGTCACAAAGAGTCGGACATGACTAAACGACTAAACAACAACAACAACAAAGGACCTTCTAATTCTAGCACAGAAAGAAGCTTTGGTTTGATCTGTTTTGAACAAAATTTGGTGATATGAATAGCCATTAACCCCACTATCTGCCACTGAAATTTGGAGGTGGGTGTTACTGTTAAATCTTAAGACCACTGTGTGATCACCACCACCCAAATCTCCAAACCAACCCTTCACTGCCAAAGCGTAATATGGAAGAACTGTCCTCCATTGTGTGTGACTGGGAAGGCATCTGTTTTCTTTAGACCTGAGCTGTGTGGGAAGTCAAAACAAGGCTTCATCCAAGTTCACTTTTCCATCCTGATCTCTGGGGGATGATTTGAAGAACAGGCTTAGGGAAGACCAGCCTTAGCAAAAAAAATTATCTTACAAAAGTTGTCATTGAACCAATTTCCGTAAGTGCTGTTTCTTCTTCTGTGCTGTCATGTTGAGTGCAAGGAAATTCTGAAGAGATTTCTGGATGTAAATTGCAGTAGAGCTTTGGAAATGGCACTGTGCCTCCTGTGACTTCACTGGAATGCTGGCCAGCTAAATGAATCACTTATTAAAGGTTTCCGCATCAATACCAAGATGGAGTCAAGGGAACCAAAAGCTGGTGTGGAACAGAGCAAGATCCAGCCTCTTTACCACTTCCCTTAAATCCTTAGGAAGAGAAGAAAAACCTTGGTGGAGAAATGAAACACAACTGCCTCCTGTACAGCCACAATTGACATCAGAATTAGATCTGGGGATGATCCAAAATGGATGGGGATTATGCCAGCATCAGAAAGGCTCTTCACTCAGTTTTCATGCAGTATTAAAATAAACTATGGTTTTAAGTGTGTATGACAGCTTAGCTTCTCCTCACTCCTGATTGTGTCCTGTGGGGAAGGAAACAAGCCAGATTCTTAATAGTCTTGTGTGGACCTAAGCAAGTTTGTTTGTTTCTCTCAAACAAAACATGAGTAGTAAGCCAAGAACAAACCTTTGCCTCTGTTCATGGTTTGTTAGGAAGAAACAAAGCACGAGCCCAGGTTCACACGTCATGAGTAGCTTGTTTTCTCCGTGACACAGCCAGCAACAAGGTGGGTGAGGAGCAGAGCACTTGAGTATGTTAAACCAAGGTTTCATCCTTGACCATTGGTCCTGCTAGCTAGGGATGATAGGAGTTGTAGTCCAAAAACAGCTGGAAACCCAAGTTTGGGAAATCCTATGTTAAACCATAGTTTATTTTTAAATGTGGTTTAATGTTGCAGGTGAACCAGGCCTGTCAGTAAACTGTAGGAGCTCAATGCAAAAAAAAAAAGGGAAAAAAAGGGTTTAAGACCGCAGTTCTAGACCCATTTACATGGGAGTAAACTTCATGGGACTCAGTGGGACTTTATTCTGAGTAGACTTATGTAAGATTGCTATGCTCATGATTCCTGATAATGAGTAGGATTGCCCATATTCTCTGTATAAGGAGCTTTCCCCTCTAATGGGTTTCATTTGCTGCTAGTGACATTAGGACCACTGGCGGAGGAAGAGGAGTGTGGGGGGAGCGCACCGCCCCCGGCAGCGCGATCCCGGTGGGGTGTCATCGCAGCTCTCCCCCCCCATGCTGGGCACCACGCCCCCAGGACATGCGCCACGCCCCTACAGGCACACCATGCCCCTGTGGGCTGTGCACCACACCCCCAGGACACACCCAGCCCCGCCCCTGCCTTTTCTCCGCCCCCCGGTGCTAGAGCATGAAGCTCCACCACTGATTAGGACACAGCCATTGGTCCCATTGATACATGACTGTATAGCAATGTGAAGTCATCCCATTTACTGTGTTCTCCTTCTTAGCTGAGAAGACTCAATAATGAAAAGAAACATTGGGGGGGGGGGAGTGCTCTATAACAGCAGGAGAGTGAGAGAAATCTAGCTGTGTACAGTTGAAAACTGCAACAAAAAAGGGGGCAGGATTAATGGCGTCACTGAAAGAGTCTTCCCACCCCTTGCCCCCCAAATCGCTACTCTTGAGTCATAAGGTGAATCAGAAGAACATCTGACTCATGCCTCTCCACAAATGAACAAACTCTGTGGAGACAAAACTACATTAATCTAACTCTGAGGCATTGTGACCCATCCTGCCAAATTTAATGTAACATGAGTTATCACCAGAGTGAAGATAAGCATCGTGCAAGACTGAGCTCTTCACTGGAGTCTAGAGGTGGAGCCCAAGTCATGGAGTCCAGGAACAGCTGCCTGATTTAAAAGAGGCTCCGGTATCCCAGGACAGCTGCTTGAGAGTAAGGCTTGAACAATGAGGGCAGTTGTCTAGTGGGAGATTTAAAGCATGAGACAGCCACGTTCAGGGAGATTAATACAAAAGGGGTTTTCAGTCCTAAAGAGGCCCTGTGTCCAGTGCAAGAGCTATAAACCGAAGGCAAGTGACATGAAAGGTTCCCCCTTGCACACCCCTTTAGCTGCTCTTCCCTGTCCAGATTTATGTCCCAAGAGCAAAGGTAGCAAGGCTGTTTCTCTAAGAGTCTAAAGCTATCTCAGCTCCAGTGGCCTCCCTCCCCCTCCCTTTGCTCTTATTTAAGCTTTGTTGTTCACACTTCTTCCTCCATTATGGAGCACCTTTTTGGACTAAAAGGCCTGATGGGATCTGGCAATCATAATTTCATGGATAAAGGTATGCAGAGTGACTTAGGGGCTTGCTATCACATGCTGTAATCAAACAACTTTCCAAAGTTGCTTCAAACAGGACCCAGAGCTAACAACCACAGCCTGGGGAGATCTACAGTTTGGCTCCAAAACATGCTTTTTCCTGCACTTCTACTTATTGTTTTGCAGACAGCCTCATTATTTGTCTTTGGATTGTTTTCCAACTTCAGATGGCAATGGAGGAAATTCTTACGGATTTTAATTGGATTCTAACTTAGCTTTACGTTGAGGTCTCAGGTTGCACAACAAAGGCACACAGAGATGGAGAAACCATGGAAAAGCTTACTTTGAAAATATAAAATCCAGTCGTTCATAAGCCACTGCTGCCAGTCTCCGACCCTGATCCGTACCTTTTATGGAAGAGAGCAGAAATAATGAAAAACATTGTAGCCCTTATGTGAGCAAAGCTGGATAATGATTTTGAACCACACAGTAGACATTCTGTGCCAGATAACTTTTTAGATCCAGATAACTTACTAACCTTTCTACACTCTTGTACAGTGCATGTAACAAGTCTTCTCTCCAAATTAGGTATATTTCATTTTTGTAGTCCTATAGTGACAGGCTCTTGGGGAAAAAATGTTGTTGGCACTCCACTCACTTATGAAGACTAGCACAGTGGTTATGAATTGGTTCCCTTTTTTTGTTCTTTTCAAAAACAATTAGCTGCTCTCCATTTTAAGTTTCAGGGGGACTTAATGTCCACAAATCAATACTGTAAACTTTGCTGGGTTCCATTTTTTTATCCCCCTAGAGTTAGGAGTGCCAGAAAAATAAAATCTCTTCTATGGGAATATCCTGATGGCACTGCTATTTGAGTCTTATTTAATAATTTTTAAAAAAGTATCACCTGGCTTCCCACAAAATAGAGCCCAATGCTGAAAAATTTAAGTTGTTTTAAACTGTGTTTTAATTATTGTAGCCTACCCTGAGTCCTTAGGGTGAAGGGTGAGTACAATAATTGTATAATAATATAATAATTACTTAATTGTATAATAATATGATTATGTCCTTTGTGTCAGAACAACAAAGCACCTACATACTGTTGTTTCATAAAACATACAAACTACCTATCTACCAGCTTGCTGTAGATACAGCAAGCATCTGAATCACTAAAGATGAAGTTGGTTCCTCCCATGGGGCAATTGAGATGTTGGAAGATTGAGCTCAGTTGCCAGGAGCCTGATGATGATGGAACCCTAGAGCCTAGCTAGAGTAGAGATAAACACAACCACTGCTAACACGACTGTAACATCTTTACAAATGCAAAGCACTGATATTGCATCCTACTCACAAATTTATACTGGAATTCTTTCAAGTGCAAGAGTGTCACAGAATGAGTCCTAATGCTCTCTATACCATGGGTGCATATAACAGGAGCTGTACAATAAGCAGGTGGATTCTTGTAGCAACAACTGTTGCCTTCTAGGCAAGTTTCCTTGGATTCCAACCTTCATTTCCACTCTCCACCTTGTCTCCACCACATAGTGGTTTTTGGTGTCATTTTATTTGTTCTGAAGATATGCAGTGTCTCAGCTAGAACATTCATGAAGTATCCAAAGGGGGAAGTCAAGAACAACTAGCTGCCTGGCTCAAAATGGTGAGCGAATCAGGCTTTCTCCGTGGATGAAATGGGCCCCCGACTTCCAATTAACCAAGAGAGTGATGACAGTTTGGTGGCTGGACTTCTGGCAGCTTAAGTGAGGCCTAATAATAAAGAGCAGAGTACAGCTGCAGAGATGCTTAAGGTCAGAAACTCCCTCCTTTCTATCGTTCCAAAGAATTCCTTTTGGAAACAAGCATCTGCCAGTTTTAGTGCTGGGGATATTTCAAGCAGAACTGAAGTGGAATCAGCACCTGCAAGTTCACAAACACTATTCGCAAATGTGGGGGGGGGCAGGGAGGGGAGTCTTGTGTGTCTTTGCTGCCTCAAAATTATCCCCTGGATTAATTTGGATTTCTTTCCATCAAAAGTCTGTTCCCATCCAGTGAAACAGAAAGGTGGAAGATTCAGAACAGGCAAAAGGAAGGGCTTCTTCACCCAGAGGACCTAGAGAATTCACTTCCACAAGAGAGTGGTGGCCATCAACTTGGATGGTGCTTAGAGCAATCCATGGCTACTGCTAGTCAGTGGCAGAGGGAGTACCTCTCTGAATACCAGTTCCTGGGGAGCAACAAGTTGGGAGAGCACCGTTGCATTCATGCCCTGGTTGTGGACTTCCCATAGGTATCTAGTTGGCTGCTGTGACAACAAAATACTGGACTCGATGGGCCTCTGATCTGATCCCTTTCTTCCCTGATGGGTCTGTGTTTGGATGCCTCATATTTTCTAACTGTGAGATAGTACTGACCACTTTGAAGTTGCTTTATTCTTCAGGGTAGAACTACATGTTACAGAAAACACAGAGCTTGTGATTCTTAGCACTCCCCGTTTCAAAATGTGACAGTTGTCTACTGTAAACAACCCTGTGATCCTTGAATGAAGAGTGGCTTATAAATGTGAAAACAGGAAAAAAAAACTGGAAGGCTCCTGAAACATAACATTCATTTAAAGAGTATTTTTCTTCCTGTTCCCCACTACCACCACCACCACCACCCAAAGAAAAGGATGAGGGAAGCCTCTGAACATTGTTCAGAGCAATACTAATGTCTGATGACTTTCAAAGTTAATTTCTCATGTTTCTAGGCAGAAAATGTCCTGGCTGTAGGATATAAAATGGAAAAGTGTACGTTTTAAAGGACAGATTCTCTGCTAGAAGGCTGGGGAGTTCTGTTCTTAATCTCCATTTCATGCAATTCACCACAATTTGTAATGTTTTTTCAATAAGGCAGGAAGTGGACTTCCTGTGTTAAAGAGCAATAATAGCATATTGTCTCCATAGAATATTAGTTTAAATGTTGGGCCTTGAATTTTAGTAGCTTTCATGTCTTCTGAATATCTAATGGCACAGGCTAATGGCTCAAGAGCGATATCATATAATGTGGAGACAGTGGACAATGTTGCCTACTCATGAACTAAGGGAGCAGTTCTGGTTCTAAACTGCATGTTACGAACTTCGAATGTAGGTATTTTTAAAGAAGCTTAGTTTAGTTGACAGAATTCCTATCTATCTTGTCTTAAGAGCTCCAGTGTATCTCATATGTACTCAAGAGCCACCTGGTGACACTCCACACCCTGCCACTTCCACAGTTAGGGCTCTTCTTATCAGTAGACAGTGGCAGAGCTTCAAGCTCTGGAGGGGGGGCAGAGAGCAGGCGGGGGCATGGCGCACCACCCGCAGGGGTGTGGCGCCCAGCTCAGGGGGGGGGGCAGCCGTGATGGCAATGCATTCCCCCCACACCCCTGTTCCTCCTCCAGTGTCAGTAGATCTCGGGTTTATTTATTTATATTCCTACCAGTTAACCCAGCAGTATAGTATGCTATCCCAGACTTTACATACCTCATCCTCTCATCTGTTTCCTGCATCCTTGGCAATTCTTGCCATCCCCTTTTATTCAGCTGTCATCTCTCCTCTCTTCGTTCACCACAGGTGATCATGCTCTTTCCCCTTGTTCCTGATTTCTTCAGCATCCCTGATTTTTGCCTGACTCCCTGCTTAGTCCTCCTGCTCAGTTTTGTGCGAATCCTCGGCATTCTCTCCCCACAATATCACTTCTGATCTGACTGTCTCACCTTCTGGTTGGAATGCCAACACCTTGGTCAGTAAAGTTTTGCAAACTATCATGAACTGGACGTACTTTCTTGATGTCTAGAGTTGTGCTAATTGTCTTAGGGGTATCCATTTTCATTCTGAAAGCAAAGCTGCCCTTCGAAGCATACATATTTACTCTGACTGACACCTATGCAACCACTGAAGGAGATGAGTCAATCTGTCTGAGAATGGTGCTTAGTAGGAATTATTTCCTGGAATGTTTAATCAAAGTTTTAAAGGTGATGCTCAGGTGCATGACATCATTAAGACCATCCCTCATAGCCCTGATTGACACCCATTGGCTCTGCCTCTGCTGTGTTCATTTGTTCCAGTCCAGTGTGGCATAACACCTTGTGGATTCAGGCTCCAACATTGGCCTATAGATCCCTTCCAGGATTTTAACACTGCCGTAATTGAAGCTCCATATAGATAGGAGATATAGCAACTCCCAACTCCTTTTGCCTCACCTGCCACATTTGGAAATAGTTCAGCAGACACCTTTATACCAACCAGGGATACTGGTTGGTATACTGAACCAATACTGGTTCAGTTCTGTAGCATCTGGCAGCTGAGTTGGCAACGGTGGAGTTTGATATTTTTGCCACTGGACCAATGATGGCAGTGTATTTCCATGAAACCCTTAGAGTCAAATTAAGCTGAAATATTTGTTACGACAACATTGCCACCAGAAAACTCCTTAATTGATCCTCAAGGGACCTCTAAATGTCAACCTTTGGCAGCCTGTTGCTTCAGCTAGCAAGGTCCATATACCAAGATGACAAGGTAAAAAGGCATGCCTGTGTGCTGTGATTATTACCTCTGAATCGGCCAACAGCATCCTAGAAACAGCTGATGAGAGTGAAAGAGGAAACAATTAACAAGCTCAGCAACTGCATCGGTCCTGCCAGTAGAACTCAGCAGCTTCTCACTGTGCTTCCGGTTGCCTGCTGCTGATCAGTTTTACTAATCATCACAATAAAATAACATTGCAATAAAATGTAGACATAGGCCTGCTGCTTTTGTTGTGAATGTGTCCAGGGAAAGCTGGGAAATGGGGAGAAGTTGCCACCAGGAACAGAACAGGGAGGATGACCAAAGCCTAGAAAGTCAAAAGAATGGAGAAATGACCAATTAGTGAAACTTTTCTGGGTAGTAGAAGGCCTTGGGCAATTGGCAAACTTCAAGGGCTGGAGGGCACTTTCTTTTCTTTTGTCTCATATTTCATTAGATGGGACTTTATTTTTGGTGTTTAATCTGGTGCTGCTAGCTTCATACCCTTGAGATAAGAATGTATTCCGTCTTGGAATAATAGGTCCGATCTTGCTCTTAAGTATTTGCTTCACGTAGGGTCTATTGTGACTTCAAATGATGCATTTATAAACAACAAGAATTGGGATTATATCCTTGGGATTAACCTTGGTTTCCTCTTTCTAATTCCCCCGAGTTACCCCGTCAGAATTTTATGAGTAATAATGTAAACTTAATCTTAGCAGTTTCTGCCTCTTCCTCTCTCAGAGAAGCGGGCTTCTCACTGTGCCAGCCTTTTGGGCATCTGCCTTAGCTTCAGATATGGTGTTCAGCTCCCTCCTTATCATAGTTTTCAGTCTCTGCTCTAGGAAACCCCTGGGGTTCCATGGAAGCTTAGTTGGGTCCCCAGTAGGAAGGTGCCATATACAGAGTCAGACCATCTGTCCATCTAGCTCAGAATTGTCTACACTGCATTTGTCCAGGTAAGGCAACACTTTATGCTTGGTAATTGTTTAAAAATATTTCAATAAAGTTTATACTGAAAGGGGGGAAAACCTCTACACTGACTGACAGTAACTGTTCAGAATAACAGATGGGGGACATTCTCAGCCCTATCTGGAGGTACTGAGCATTTATTATTTAATTAACTAATTAATTAAATTTGTACATACTGTCTACAGGGCAGTTCACAACATTGAAAATACAAAACGAGAGCACAAAATACATAATAAGAACAAGAACAAACACAGAAACTCAAGTTCTAAAAACAAAATCATTTCAGCATACTCTACAAACAATGGAACCCTGTTGACAATGTCTAAAAAATAATAAATGTACTGGCAGGAGCACGAGACTGGCTCTGTCAGTGCATTTGCACCATGCTGACCTCCCAGCCACATCACTCTGCCTACCTTGGGAGGGAACGGCAACTCCTCACTAGCATGGTAGCACCTTCCCACCCGGTGAGCCACTTCTGCCTTCGGAAGAAAAATCATAGAATCATGGAGCTGGAAGGGACCCCAAGGGTCATCTAGTCCAACCATCTGCAATGTAGGAATCTTTTTCCCCAACGTAGGGTTCGAACCCATGACCCTGAGATTAAGAGTCTCATGCTCTACTGACTGAGCTATTTCGCTAACAAAAAATATTCATTGCCATTAGGTGGATTTTGCCCTAAAGTAAGTCTTGAAGTAAAGTAAAGTAAAGTTAAAGTAAGCCTTTGACTGTGTTGACCACAGCAAACTATGGCAAGTTCTTAAAGAAATGGGAGTGCCTGATCACCTCATCTGTCTCCTGCGAAATCTCTATGTGGGACAAGAAGCTACAGTTAGAACTGGATATGGAACAACTGATTGCTTCCAAATTGGGAAAGGAGTACGGCAAGGCTGTATATTGTCTCCCTGCTTATTTAACTTATATGCAGAATTCATCATGCGAAAGGCTGGGCTGGATGAATCCCAAGCCGGAATTAAGATTGCCGGAAGAAATATCAACAACCTCAGATATGCAGATGACACAACCTTGATGGCAGAAAGTGAAGAGGAATTAAAGAACCTTTTAATGAGGGTGAAAGAGGAGAGCGCAAAATATGGTCTGAAGCTCAACATCAAAAAAACGAAGATCATGGCCACTGGGCCCATCACCTCCTGGCAAATAGATGGGGAAGAAATGGAGGCAGTGAGAGATTTTACTTTCTTGGGCTCCATGATCAGTGCAGATGGTGACAGCAGTCACGAAATTAAAAGACGCCTGCTCCTTGGGAGAAAGGCGATGGCAAACCTAGACAACATCTTAAAAAGCAGAGACATCACCTTGCCAACAAAGGTCTGTATAGTAAAAGCCATGGTTTTCCCAGTAGTGATGTATGGAAGTGAGGTATGGAAGTGAGAGCTGGACCATAAAGAAGGCTGATCGCCGAAGAATTGATGCTTTTGAATTATGGTGCTGGAGGAGACTCTTGAGAGTCCCATGGACTGCAAGAAGATCAAACCTCTCCATTCTGAAGGAAATCAGCCCTGAGTGCTCACTGGAAGGACAGATCGTGAAGCTGAGGCTCCAATACTTTGGCCACCTCATGAGAAGAGAGGACTCCCTGGAAAAGACCCTGATGTTGGGAAAGATGGAGGGCACAAGGAGAAGGGGACGACAGAGAATGAGATGGTTGGATGGTGTTCTTGAAGCTACTAGCATGAGTTTGATCAAACTGCGGGAGGCAGTGGAGGACAGAAGTGCCTGGCGTGCTCTGGTCCATGGGGTCACGAAGAGTCGGACACGACTAAACGACTAAACAACAACAACAACAACAAAGTCTTGAAGAAATAGTGTTTCTCTGCAAAAGCAGAATCCCATCATGACTCTAGGCCTGGTTATGGATAAAGATTCTTGGGTGGTGGGAGTGAAATAATATGCTTAACAAACCCTCCAGTATATTTTCCCGAAGCCTTATTGGGCTCTGTCTTGCAGCTCACTCGTGACTGCTTAATTATAGCCAAGGCTTTAAACAGATTTTAAAAGACAATAAGCACAACAACTCCCCCCACCCAAATAAGGACCAGGCAAAAAGCCTTGTGGATAAACAGTGAGTAATCCTTTCCAATTCCCTGAGCAGCTCAGCAGTTTGAGAGAATAAAAGCTGTTGGGGAAACATTTCCTTAAAACCAGCTGACACATTTGGGCTAGATTATGTGTGTTGATATAGTTTTAAACAGGAAAGAGCCTCCAGCCCTGAGATACTAATACCGGAGGCGTGTGTGTGTGTGTGTGTGTGTGTGTGTGTGTGTGGTTTGGAGAGGGGAGTGGAATGGAGGGGGGTATACTCAGTCCAATTTTGTGCAGGCAGAACAGGTGCCAAATATGAGATAAGCTGGAAAAATTAAAAAAAAAAAAAACTGCAGAGCTTTCCACTTGGAAAGAGACAGAATGAGTCAAGGCAGAAGGGGATATGGGCTGAGTTGATAGGGGAATATGGCCTCTCTCACCCCCCCCCCGCCCCAGTTTCATTGAAGAGGGATTGGGGCCTGTACTTTATCCGTGTGATGTGTATATGTGCCGGGGAGACTGCATCTAAAAACATTTGAATAATGAGATATGTAGATAAACTGAACTGCCAGGTTTGGATAATCAAACTTCAGGTAATGAAGACTCTGCACACTTGTGATATAAACCTGAGCAGAAGAACAAAACATACAGTTAGCCTGTGCTTTCTTTGACCTGAAAGCACATCACAGCCCTGCTACTCCCGTGGACCATTTGTTAATCCTTTCCAGCATAAAGCTACAGACAGTCAGCTGTTGAGGAATATGGGTGGTGAAATCATGACGCAAACTCATTGAGGTGAGGCATGCTGATGATCAGATGGCTGCCAAGATGCCAGGCTATAAACACAGTGGAGCAAAAGGGCTAAGCACAGGGAGGGTTTCCATGCACCTGTTCACTGTAATATGTGACTAGGGCTGGAGCACTAATAGGACAGTACCAGTGACAGGCATAATCTGAATGCCAAGGCCAGGGAAACTATTCCAATAATGTTAAAGGACCATAGGGAAGGACTTGGCCAAGGAAATCAGATGCTAAGTGTCAACAGGGTGTGTCAACATAGCAGAGCCTGCAGTGGGCAGCAAGACTCATGGTTGGAACATGGAGTGGGTAGCCGGGCAAGAGAGGCTGGGTGAAATAGATGACATTGCAGTGCTATATTCATCATCCACTCAAGCCAGAGGGTGAAGTGCAGGGAGGATTGGCCACTACTCCTGGAGATCTCAAACGACAGGTTTCCTGTTCTAAAGCAAAGAATTTTCTACTCTTTAGTCCTGTTTTATTATCTGACAGGTTTTAATCTTGTCCTGGACATATAACTCTAGAACGGCAATCGTGAATGAGAAATTGTCTTTTGTTTTATCCCCGCCATCCATTTTGTCTAGAGCTAAAGCCAAGCACATTTTACCACCAGCCTAGGTGGAGTCTGGGTTGATTTCAGATGCTGAAGTATCTGCTGGCTTGGGCATGGCATGAGACATGCCAAGATTGACTGACCACACAGCAAATAAATTCTTGGTGCACCCTTTCACATGATCATACATCACAGTGAATGGGGTGGAACGGGGAAAGTGTTCGTGCAGGCTGCCTCTTCTCCTAGCCTCCCTGTGTTCACCTGGACCTTTGCATACAGCCTGGGTGCATATGAACCTTTCTACATCATGGGGAATCCTGTTCTTTCACTATACTGAGAGTGCCCTGCTGGTGTAGATATGTATTGATGCGGGCTTTATGGAAACATTTAACTCAACAAGGAAAGCACCTGCAATCCTACTTCTCGCCTGCCCTCTTCTATTCATCATAATGTAGGCTCTTATAACGTGGACCAATGTGGGAGGGAAGAAGGAACTGCACTTGGAAATTGTTTTTGTTCCAAGTAAGCCTTGGAATGTGGAGTATTAAATCTGAACAGTGTGGTAGGCCCACAAGGCCTCCTTGCTGATTCAAGCAGTTATTAATAATTTTGACAATGTAGTTTCCCACCCCACCCCCTTTGAGTGTGAATTACAGCCAGACCTCAGGATGTATTTCCTTGTGTTAACAGATTAATCACTTTATACTCTCACTTGCAGAGCTGAAGTCTGCAATGAACAAGGAGGTTTGTGAGTCCCCGTGTCAGTCTTTCTGGGCCCACAGTGGAGTTAGCAATGGTACTGGGAGATAAATATAATCTGGAATTGAATCATCTCACAAAGGAAGTAACCGCTGGTAAGGACAGGAGAATTGGCACTGAGACACAGAGATTCATAAAACATGGCTTATGGAGCTGCTTCTTACAGCTATCACTGCCTCAGCCAGCATCCATGGACAGTGGAGCATGACCTTTGCTGTAGAGCAAGCAAGAAGGATGGTATCATGCTGCTTCCACTTTCAGGAAAGGCTAAGCATTAAGCAATTTCCAGCTTAATGAAATTATTGTAGCAGTAACAAATTATTCACACTCAAAACACAAACATTTGGAGTCACCCACTGGAAATGATAAGTAGTATATTGATGTCCAAGATAACAAGATTCTGCATTGCTTGGTGCCAGCATAAATGGCTTTTTGAAAAGATTACTTGCTGCATCCATTGAGGCTTTAAGCCACTTTAGTCCTGAAATATAATGGGTTTGAGTTATGGGTATCCTATGCTGCATGGCTTGAATTGGGTCGACATGCCAATAAACTGATTCCTACTCAATAGGGAAGAAAAATGCAGTTCATGGTCTGACTAATCAGAGATAAATATGGGCTATGGGTGCAGGAGATTTACAGCACATCAGATGTCCTGTACCTTTCTTCCACTGTGTAGTAGTACATTTCAAGTTTTTTCTTTCTAAATAAAAGCCATTTGCTTTGCTATACATACATACATACATACATACATACATACATACATAATTTTATTTGTATGCCATCTTTCCACAGTTCAAACTATGCTCCATGTAGCTCACAAGATGAAAATAATACATAACTGCAGTGTAAAACACAAGTAGTCATAAACAATAAATAAACCCTCGAAAAATACACAGCCAAACCAAACAGTTTCCACTTAAATCACAGCACAATCTAAAATAAAGATACAAAAAAACCAGCAAAAGTCTATTCAGCAGCCTCTGTTTTTGTAGCTGCAGTCAGTGAGGGCCCCACCCTCCCAGGCCAGGTGGAAAAGGCCTGCAAGCCAGGGAGCAGGTCTTTCCGCTATGGCACAATGTATGGCCCTTCCTGAAAATGAAGCATAGGATGGTGGACTTATGGTTTCTGCTTGATTGTAGTGAATGACTATATGTTCACTGGAGACCTCCAGTTCCCAAAGCGCTGCAGTTCTGGCAAAGAAGTGGCACCTCTGGCCATGTATTCTGTAGGCTGTCTACAAATGATCAGACTCCTTGAGTTAAAAAGAGAGAAGGTTCTTTATTTCGTTTTGTTTTGAGTGAATAAGGGATTGCAGCTTGGTGTCCGTAGGTGAGGCTCTGCTGCTCAGCCAATAAATACTTTCACGGTTTACAAGAAAGAAAATAGGCATGGGCTTGTCTCCATTGGATCACTGTGTCCTAAAACTATTTATAGAGACCTGGTTCTGCCTCAGCATAACGTTTCTCTTATTCTGTTGACCAGCACGTGATATGGGAAGAGGCTGCTAACATGCCACCCCAATAAATCACGGAGAAGGAGTTAAGGCACTGGATTAAGATTGCACAAAGATAGCTTTGTGTTTTTCGGAACATCAAACCTCCTTGTGAGCAGACAAGATTATTTGACAATTAGCCAGTTGGGTTTTTTTGTTCTTATTCTTCTTTACCCGTCCTTTAAAGCCACACACATAGTCACAGTTTATTTCCTAGACTTGGGATGTTGCAACAAAGCCAGGAGTCAACATAGCTATAAATGGAAGAAGCGGCTCTCCTTGGAATGGAGCCTGAACTGAAACTTTGTTGGGTCCAGTCATTGTTCCTTTTGTTCATAATGTTTTAAGAAAAGATAATGGTGAAGAAGGACTCCCCCACACACACACTAATTTTTTTTAGTAAACACATTCACTTCTTCACTGCTCTGGGGTGTGTTTTGAACTGGAAGCTCTATAGACAACCCCAGTTTCTGCGGTTTGAGAAACGGGTCAGCAGAAAGAGAATGTGAATACACTTCTGTTTTCCATTCATACTTGGGATAGATAAGCAAATAGCTGGGCAACTTTGAGATCCAAATATAATCCAACCATTTTGGCTGGGCTCTGTAGCCAGCAGGGTTATAAAACTGGTGCAGCTAATGGGTTTTTGAAAAAAAAGTGTTGTAAATTCATAGCAAAAATTTAAGCCACCTGATTTAAGCCTGGTGGTAATGCCTCAAGAGTTATTGTGGCTCAGTAACACATGACCAGTGGCAAATGCCTACCCACTTTTTTCTGGTGTTTTTAATCAGATTGTGACAGGCAGAAACTCAACTGGTGAAGCTTTTCCAAGCAGGAAGGTACAATAGAGAGAAGGTCTGAATCTGTAATAGAATAATAGAATCTTAGAGTTGGAAGGGACCCAAGGGTCATCTAGATCAGTGTTTCCCAACCTTGGGCCTCCAGCTGTTTTTGGACTACAACTCCCATCATCCCTAGCTAGCAAGACCAGTGGTCAGGGATTATGGGAATTGTAGTTAAAAAACAGCTGGAGGCCCAAGGTTGGGAAACACTGATCTAGATCAACCCCCTGCAATGCTAAAGCATCCATGGCAGGTGGCCATCCAACCTCTGTTTATAAACCTCCAAGGAAGGAGAGTCCACCACCTATCATGGGAGAAATGTCTGCCTCCCATGTAACAGTATATATATATTTCTTGTTACAAAATTGCACACCTATAAATTATAAAACATAACATGACTTACAAAAATGGATCACTAGGGAGGTAAAATGCTACACGTATTATTTTACAGAACATAATAATGAGGTGATTACAGTAAACCAATGAGGTGATTACAATAAATGAATTCTTCAATAAATCAACTTGGAAAACACAAAGTAATAGGAGTGAGCTAATGAGTAGTGCCTGCTTATCTATGCCTTGTTGCAATATATGCTGTAGGTATTACTTAATTTTTGGCTCAGTTGGTTAGAGCATGGTGCTGATAACGCCAAGGTTGTAGGTTTGATCTCCATATGGGACAGTTGCATATTTCGGCACTGCAGGGAATTGGACTAGATGATCCTCAGGGTAGATGCCTTCCAGCTCTATGATTCTATGTGTTGTTTCATTTGTATGTTTAATAAAATCACACCATATAGTGTAATTTTTGCTACAGCTTTTCCGTTATGGCTTTTTGCCAGACTATTTTATACCAGTGATCAATATTCATCAATTGCAATGTTTTCCAAGTTCTGGATTTTACCATTCTAATTCCTTACTTCTTAATTGGTCCATATTTGAAGTATATAAATTAAGGATGGGCAATACCAGGGTTATTGGAATTGTCTGAGCTGTAATCTGAGATATCTCTTTTAAAAATTCCTTCCAGTATTTGTGGACATTCCCACCACATATGATGGTATGTACCTATACCTTGGCATCCTCTGCAATGTAACAGAGAGCTACTGGGCTTTATATAAGATAGGCGCCTCAGTGTTAAATACCATCCATGCACAATTTTTAGTGAATGTTTCCTAGTAGTTGCTGACAGAGATTTATATGGTGCTTTTGTCCACAAATTGTTCTATTTGTCCTCTTAAATGTTTATATCCCCATTAAGTTCCCACCAGCTTTTTAGATTTTGTTGGGAGGAGGAGAAGGGTTTTGTATAAAAGGGAAATGAATGCCTTAGTCCAGCGGTTCCCAATTGGTGGTCCGCTGACACCAGGGGGGCTGTGCAACCCACTCAGGGGGTCTCTGGCACCATCCACATAACAAAAACTACCATAGAGATATCAAAATTTGCAAAAGTAGGGGATCCATGGCTTGGCTTTTGAAAAACAAGGGGTCTGCAGTACTTAGCTAATTGGGAACCACTGCTTTAGTCATCATACCATCTCTTAGTACTCTGTTAATTTCCTTTAGCTCCATTTTTTATTTGTATTGTTGTAAGGAATGATATCAGCTAATATCCAGCCATGAAATTTGATTATTTTCTATCATGCAACTGTAGAAGACAGAGGAGCCCTACCAGAAAAAAAGTAGCAATGTTGTTCCTAACAGTTGATAATTTATTTGGTTGAGACATTGGGCGGACCTGCAATTAGATTTCCCGTGGCTTCCCCCCCCCCAAAAAAAACAACAACAACCCCTGAAAGCACCTGTGGGAAGCCTCATAGGCATATCAGGGTCCCCGCTTTCCCCAGTGCCATTTTCCTGATCAGAATCCCCTGTCCCACTAGCCCAAAACTGTTCTTTCACCTGTGGTGAAAAGTCGCCTTTTGAAAGATAAATGTGTATTCTATGTCTATAAATCTGTGCTGCTCTGGGCTCCTCTGGGAGGACAGGTAGGATATAAATCAAATACAGTGGTACCTCGGGTTAAGTACTTAATTCGTTCTGGAGGTCCGTTCTTAACCTGAAACTGTTCTTAACCTGAAGCACCACTTTAGTTAATGGGGCCTCCCACTACCGCTGCGCCACCGGAGCACGATTTCTGTTCTTATCCTGAAGCAAAGTTCTTAACCTGAAGCACTATTTCTGGCTTAGTGGAGTGTGTAACCTGAAGCGTATGTAACCTGAAGTGTATGTAATCCGAGGTACCACTGTAAATAAATATTCTACAGTTCTTTGGTCTTCGGGGGGGGGGGGGACTAATGAACAGCTGATGTATTGCAGCTTCTCAGGTATATAACCATACCATATCCAAACAGTAACAAAAACCACATGAGGACAAGCAGTAACCAATAGCTTGATGACAGGTCATCATTCGGCCATATTCAGCTGTCAAATAGCAGCCACTGGTGGTTGTATATGATGCCCAAAGTTGATCTAAAGGTGCCAAAATAATCTGGCCTTCTGTAAACTACCAGCCAGCCTTTTCTCCTTCCTTGTCTGCTTCATTCCACTGTTTATGCATTTGTCAGGAAAGCTGGCCTCATTGTGCCAGGAAGCTTTGTCATCAATTCATGCTTAATAATCACCTGCTCAGAAGAATAAATCAGTGTTCTTTTGATGTTCACCCAAGCCACTGACTTTTCATAACAAAAGCAATGTCTTCCCCCTCCAGCTTTTCTTACTGCTTGGAGCAAGTACAAAAACTGTTATGTCTGCATTTAAAGCTTGAAGGATCTATGAACCGCATCACTGGACTTGATAGCAGCCTTTATTACTTGCTGTTGTCCAAGATGTCATCTGATCTTGCTGCACAAAAGATGCGCCAAAGGTGTGCAGTGGTAGGGAGGCTTCAAAACTCATGGGCTGAGCACCAGAGGTGTACACCAATGTTCTCTTTAAATTATTCTCCTTTATCTCTTTAAAGTAATCCTCCTTATTTTTGGCCAGAGAAATTAGGAAAGGGGAACCAAAGGGGAAGGAGAAATTCTTGAACAGTTTCTCATGGTTGGGGTTCACCATTAGCAATGGCAGAAGCATAGCTCCTTTTGTTCCTGAAGGTTTGGCAGGACAGGTGTTGCAGCTGCAACAGCAACAAGTCTGTTGACAACTGTTGGCCACCATATTGTATCCCTCATTATGTCTGGGAGCTGGTGTTATTTCAAGGCACCGTAGGAGAGAAATGGTGGTTGGCATGCAAATAAAATTGTAGGAAAATATTTGGGGAAAATCCGCAAAGTGATCTTATTCCAGGTATGTGATAAAAAGAAAAATCTCAGAGGAGTTGTGGGGGGAGATGGCCCTTTGATAGATTTTGGCTTGGCTCTACATAAGACATGCTTTACATATTAAAAAATGTGCTCAAACCATCTAGCATGCTAAATATTCCCAGGTAGTAGAGTTGGAATGGCCTCAATACAAGACCCGAAGTAACAGAAGTCAGTTAAGTTGATAGCACCAAGGTTAAGAGGATTCAGTTCGATATAAAGCAGCTCTAGGATAGTAAATATGTGTTCCTGATTTTGTGATCACATCATTCAGGCTCAAAAGTTGTCATTGGACTCATCATTTTATTACTGAAAAGAAGGTGAGAAGCCTACCAAGTTAAGCTGAAGAAACTTAAGAAGGTGTGGAGTTGATTCCAGGCTGATTAAAGCCCTGACAATAGATGAGAAAAGGAGGGACAGAGTTTGTCTGCACAAACGGCTTTTACTGCTCCCCCTGCAGTCTTTCTCTTGCATTAACTTTCACAAAATCTGGAGTTCTTTTAGCAACTTGCAGTAAATTTGAAAAGCCGTTGTCATCAGAAGGATATCACTTCTT
This sequence comes from Podarcis vaucheri, assembly GCF_965113315.1. Classification (NCBI taxonomy): domain Eukaryota; kingdom Metazoa; phylum Chordata; class Lepidosauria; order Squamata; family Lacertidae; genus Podarcis; species Podarcis vaucheri. Next base: position 41,888,033 of record NC_138760.1, on the reverse strand, counting down.
TTTAAGGTGCCTTCTCTCCTCTTTCATTTTGTGTGTTTATGGCCAACAACATCTGCATGATAACAGACAGGCTTTTTATTTTTTGGAATAAAAACAAACTGGAGCAAACACAAGCATCTGAACACAGATTTCCCCTTCCCCAGCAAGGAGAGCAAGGGAGATGGCAGTTTTGTTTATGGGGTGATGGTGATTCAATTGGCAGGCCCTGAGGGTTGATGGACTTGTTATTCTTTGCCAAAATTCTGATGAGATCACAAAAGAAATTTAATTTAGTAGAGTTCTACCTACGATTCCAGCAAGGCTGTCTCCAAGTCACAAAAAGTACTGTGCAAACTGACAGCCTGAAGTGAGAAAGGATAAGAAATTCAGAGATCTGTAAATGTGGAATGAGAGACACATTAGCTGAGCTACGTATAAGGCTGATAACAGAAAACAATATTTTTTAGGAAAAAGTTGTTTAGGAGGGAGACTTTACCTCCCATGCTGTGTACACCCATTTCTTCCCATTGTGTACAACCCATATACAGGCTGCCAAAACAGTCCAAATACTGAAAATCCAGTTGAACAGATGCAAAAGTGGGGTGATAAGTATTTTCATGAGCAGCAAAACCTTCTTCAAACCAACTCTTTCAGCTCTCTAAAAATTACCATGTGTCTCCTGTCTAAGATGTTGCTGATAGAGCTTGCATTGTGATTAGTGAAAATAAATATAACACTCAAAACTGCTCATCTGGTTGTAGTTAATAGATTACTGCAGCACTCAGATTGCTCCTCTGTTGGTTGCAGATAATTGATTACAGCTGCCTCTGAGGACTGCATAGAAACTTGGTGTGGAATGCGCAGCAGCAGCAGCCCCTTTCTTAAGTCGATGGGAATCACTGGGATAGCTTTAAACCAGCAAAGTTATATGAATGTGCTGGGCACGCACCAAATGTGGTTTAATTGAGGGGTAGCCAACATGGTGCTGTCCAGATGTTGGACTACAACTCCCATCATCTTTGAGATCCTTTGACCATTGGTCAAGCTTCCTGGGGCTGATGGGAGTTGGAGTACCACAACATATTGAGAGCACTCTGGCATTAAACCATCCTTTGAATTGTGCCCAACACACTGATCCCTGGTTTAATGTATGAAGCCCTAGACAACCTTAGTTATGCATAGATTCGAACCTTCCTCTTTCCCTCTTATCTCATCAGGATCTCATTATACTCTGCCATGAGCATCATCTTGGTAGGACCAGCTTGAAGCTGGTAGGTGCCAGCTTCAAAGAAGAAAAAGGAGAGAGAAACCATTCTCAGTGACTGATTTCCCATCTCTAAAAGTAAAATACTTTTTCATTTCTATGGACACAGGTGCAACAAAGCCCTAGCCGAGTGGAAGCAATGCAACAACACCTCTCAAGCATTTTTGCAGGCCAATTAGGCACTCTGAAAGAGCAGCTTTTGATTAAAATCTGCATCTGCTACCCACTTCCCTGGCAACCTTCAACTTTTTCATTTCAAACTCAGCCCCCTGGAATAAGATTTGCGTGGAACAGGAAGTACTAGATCTAATCAGAACTCTTAACAAACCCTCAGATACTTTGTATATGAATAAGAACAAATTGTTGCTAAATCTTAACAGCTAGATAGCTCATATCTGATGTTTTGCAAGCAGATGTTGTAGGAGACACTTCTTTTTTAAAAAAATTCACAAAAGAGCAACCATTCTGCTGTTCTGCCGTAAAGCATAGCAGGGCAATGGGTTTAGAATGTTTCTAGTGTTGCCATACATTTGAGAATATGGTCTCCAAATCAAATTGCAGGGACAGAAGGTGGGGTCTCTGAGGTCCAGGGGATGAATCCAAACTATAAATCCTAAAACCTATATTGGTTTATTCAGTTTAATTCCCATGACATTCCTAAAATAAATTCGTAAGTTGTAGTTTGGTGAAGGCAAACTTCAGAGATCATGGGCATAGCCAAGGGGGGCAGCCTCTCCCCAATCAATAAAAACCAATAAAAATACATGGCTGAGGTTCTGTCCCCTTCTAACAAAAATCCTGGCTATGCCCATGTTGGAGATGTGAAATTTAAAATTCTGGAAGTTCTTTCCACTTGTACCAACTCCAGTTCTTTTTCCTTGTGTCAGTCTGTCTTTTCAGCCCCTCCCACCCTTTGATATTTAGAAAGAAGGGAGGGGGGAAGCTTAGGAACTTTCTTCAGAGCTGTCAGGATTTGCTTGGGAAAAGAATGAGATCTGAGCTGTGCTTTGAAGAAAGCACCAAAGTGTTTAGACAAACTCTGGGTGACCATGAACTCGCTTCCTCTTGAAGCCCAGTGCATCATAAAGTGGAGCCTGTGGGAAATTACCTCACAGGCTGCTTGAGCCTTCTTCCCTCTCTCCAGTGGTTCACCCCACTGACAAGGTCAACTCCTAAGTCCCTAGATCAAGTAGGAAATGCATTGGTGGGTGAAGTGATGATGTCTGATGGAATACAATTTTGGCTTCCTTATCTAAGCTGTTAGTATACAGTGAAGCTACATTGACAGTGTAATCCAATATTTATTTATACCACTTATCATTTAAAAAAGAAATCCCAAAGCAATGGACAATGTAAAATCATAGAAGTATCCTAAAAATACAAGAAAAAATCCAAAATACTAAGTTCAAATTCAATGCTGTGTGGTTAGGTCACATTTTTGGGAAAGCTTGTTTAAGCAAAAAGGTTTTAAGCAAGGTTTGAAAATGTTGCATTGTTGATACCTTCCTGATATCAACAGGGAGGGAATTTCAGAGAACTACACGAGGGACGCGGGTGGCACTGTGGGTTAAACCACAGAGCCTAGCACTTGCTGATCAGAAGGTCAGTGGTTCGAATCCCCATGATGGGGTGAGCTCCCATTGCTCAGTCCCTGCTCCTGCCAACCTAGCAGTTCGAAAGCACGTCAAAGTGCAAGTAGATAAATAGGTATCGCTCCGGCGGGAAGGTAAACGGCGTTTCTGTGTGCTGCTCTGGTTCGCCAGAAGCAGCTTAGTTATGTTGGCCACATGACACGGAAGCTGTACGCCAGCTCCCTCGGCCAATAAAGTGAGATGAGCGCCGCAACCGCAGAGTCGGTCACGACTGGACCTAATGGTCAGGGGTCCCTTTATCTTTACCTTTACATGAGTTCAGCGGGAGTGGAGAAAGCACTATTGCTCTTAAGTCCTACTTGTGGATATGGTTGGCCAGTTGGGAGACAGGCTCTTGGGCTAGATTTTGAATGAGAAGATTCCAAGGACCAAATTATTATTATTATTATTATTATTAGTAGTAGTAGTAGTAGTAGTACTTAGGGATGTGTTTGCATGTGAAGTATGAAAGCCACATAACCTGTAGAATTAAGAATATGCCTCCTTAAAAATATATTCAGAAGGAGCTTCTAGAGAAGCATCAGACTGCCACCTCCACTTTTTTAAGAGAGAGAGAGAGACGTGCACCTGATCTGAAAATGTGTGTACCCTTTATACTTGACTCCAGTTAAATGTAATGAGAGAAAGCAGCCAAGTTTGAAATGGTCCCTGAATTGGGCCTCAAGGATAGCAGCCTGCAGATTGTATCAGCAGGCTTTTGCCAGCCAGAACTGCTGCTGTATTTTAAAGATCTGAAATGAAGAGGTCATCCTGATATAAAATGCATTAGTGTGACCATTAATGTAAGTAGCACTAGGGGTCAATCAGACCCAAGCAGCCGATTTCCCTCCAGCTTCTGCAAACCTCCCATGTCTACTTCAAATTCAATTTTGTGTGTGGATGCTGCCTTTTTTTGGCTAGATAAAGAATGCACCCTTGGATAATGTGTCTACTGTTAGTATAGGACAGTTACAGTTTTGTTGTTATCATACAAGCTGGGGTGCTGCTTATTTGGAGACTTCCATACACCACCAACTGATCTAAACAAGTTGGATTTTATGAAATGTAAAGGTCTGGAAACTGAATGGCAGATTGATGATTAACAGCTTGTTCACACACCTCCCTTATGCAGCCAGACCCTGTGCGTGTTTACCCAAAAGCAATTCCCAGTGTATTGGGGTGGGGTGGGGGGAGCTTATTCCAAGATAAGTGTTCATAGCATCTATGTATCTAAAGTCATTCACTTGCAATACTAGTATAAGGAAGGCCTTCGCCACATTTGTCAGCTTTTAGAAAAGCGAATTTTGTTTGCTTTACTGAAACAGTCTTTATCAATAAGATAAGAAGGATGTGAGAATAATTGTCTAATTACAAAGTGAAAAAGTGTGTGTGTGTGTGTGTGAGAGAGAGAGAGAGAGAGAGAGAGAGAGAGAGAGAGAGAGAATGTATAGATGGAGACACAGACCACACTTTGTACTTTGTGGACAAAATACCCACAAAACACATAGCGAGAGCTAGAGAGCAAGAGAGAGAGAGAGAGAGAGAGAGAGAGAGAGAGAGATGTCACCACAGTGCACTTATCTCTTCTGCTCTTTGACTCTGTTAACTACAGTTATATAAATCAGGGGGCAGAGCCTGGAACTAAATGAGCCCCAGGTGGTCTTCTGCATGGCCCATTGTAGCAGCCTATTTGTCACAGCCCAGCTCAGCTGAGCGATTTGTGCATTTTGAGTGTTGCCACTGCTCAGCTTCATGACAGCTCTGCTGGTGAAGATGAGAGCTGTGTGGGTATCCACTCCAGGCAAAGAGGGTGCCTCTTCCAGGGTGTCCTGGCATGAACTAGGAGTTTGCGTAATGAAGCCAACCTGATGAAGGCCAGCAAGAGGAAAGACACAATGTGCAGGAAGGCTCCAAAAGTCACCCTCTAAGTTGTGTGTGCAGAGGAGTGATGGGGCAGAACTTTCCCTCCTTGTGTGTTTAATAACACACAAAACAAATGTTTGAAAATGGCCAAGACAGGTATAGTCATAGCAAGCAGGACTGTTCCACAAAGTGTGAAAGGGTTCTAAATCTGCCACACTGAAGAGAGACGCTGCATCATGCAGGCAGATTCATGGCCATGAGATTGGGAGCAAGATTTGCACTCTGATAGGTGGAGCAGCATTCACACTCTGTATGTGATGTGAAGTAGGGTTTATTTTGAGCAGCATGGTGTATGGCACCGGAGTTCTCAGCTCAGGTGCTTTGCTCTCTGTGCCATGACTGCATCTTCCATAAGGAGTCCTATTCTCTATTGTGCCTTAGCACCTCTAGGGCAGATGGCCAGAGGACAGAATTGCAGCTATCAGCTCAGCAGGATCAGGTGATTCAAGGGGCCAGTAGGGATCCACCTGGTCCTGTAAGGTTTCTGACCCTGGTCTGGCTCCTGAGTCTTAACAACTTGTTACTCCACTACAGACTGAGCTGCTGCCATCTGCCCAATGTCCCACATGCTTTCTGGCACTGATACCCTGTCTCCAGCCACTGTTTCTCCTGACACACAGCTCATATCCTTGAGTCTTCTAGGAGCATTTTAGTACCTTCAGGCATCTCTGGCACGGTGCAACCTGGACTTCTCAATCATTACTTGGTACACAACAATTTGGACATAGGCTACATGTGTGGTTGGATCATAGCGTTGACTTCCTTGTATGTCTCTTCTGGCTTTGATTCTATGATCCTAAACAAAGCTGGCTGAGGCTTAATATCAGAAGACGAGTGGCTCGCCTCCTCATGGTATATGCATTAATCTGTCTTTGGACTGTTTGAGAGATAAATTTTGAGAAGGGAAGCTTGGAGGAAGGGCAGGGAAACTTAGGAGTTGGAAAGAGGATTTTGTTACACCAAAGAGGCCAGTCCCATATCCTGTCTCTGATAGATGTTACATCTTAGCGGAAGCAACACCCTTATAATGATTCAGTTAATTGTGCAAAGCTCTATCACCATGAGAAGCTCCTGCACTGAGCTCAGCAGTCCAGTTTATCCTAGAAGATACTAAAAGATTCACAATAGCACTAGAGAACTAAGTATGGCTTACAGTGCATAGTAAGCTACATTGGTACCTCGGTTTACGAACGTAATCCGTTCCTGAAGTCCGTTCTTAAACCGAGGCACACTTTCCCTAATGAGGCCTCCTGCCACCGGTGCCCTTCCACTGTTCAGCATCCACTTGTAAACTGAGGTAAAGTTCACAAACTGGAACACTACTTGTGGAGTGCGTAAACTGAATAGTTCATAAACAGGACTGTTTGTAACAAGGAGGAAAAGCTCTCCCTCCCCCCCCCTTTTTTTGTGTGTGTGCAAGTTTCAGGTGTAATTACAATGAATCAAGACTCACACTGATGGGGACCAGGCTCTCTGTGAGAAGCAGCCCCTCCTTTATTTTTATTTTTTATGTACCAAAATCTATATAGTGTTCAATCATTTTAAAACCTTTAAATATTTAACAATAGAATTTTTAAAAATTATCTTTGAGAACGGTTGAAAATATTTAAATACGATGAAAACTAACAATGAAAAAGATTTAAACATGTCAACATCTACAGGTCTGAATAGGCTTGCCTAAGCAAACATATTTTAAGCAGGTATGGAAAAGAGTACAGCTGAGGTACTTGCTTGGTGCCAATAGGCAGAGAATTCCAAGGTGTAGCTGCTGCCATGCTAAAAGTTGGCTTTCTTGCAACTGCAGAATGAGTATTGTATGTCACCTGTAGCAGTGCCAGTTCCACAAAGCTACCATTTTCTATTCCAGAAACAATCCATGTTGCGTTTTGGTTTGAAGGGAGCCTAGTTCCTTTCTACATGCGAACTGCGGACAGAAAATAGGCAAAGCACATCATCCTGTTCTCACTCATTTTTGCTTACACCTCTCTGAGGGGCACCGCTGTTACTCCACTTAGTTTATTTATTTAATAAAATTAATTAATTAATTAATCAAATGTTTATACCCCACCCATCTGGCTGGGTTTCCCCAGCCACTCTGGGAGACTCCCAAACACGATAAAACATCAGACATTAAAAGCTTCCCTAAACAGGGCTGCCTTCAGATGTTTTCTAAAAGTCAGGTACCGGTAGTTGTTTATTTCCTTGACATCTGTTTGATTTTAAAACAAAACAAAAACAAAACTCAAAGCGGTTTACAAAGAGATAAACCAATGGATTCAAGAAAAATTACAGCTGTAGCTTAAAACAAAAAGTTGACCTACTTAAACAGGTTAAATTTCTCTTTATTTCATAAAATTCTAGAGAAATTACCAGGGTTGACCACGAATGAATTGCCCATAGGGGTGTCGTGGGGTGCTCAACCATGCAAACATCCCTCCTTGGATCCTTCCAAGCAGAGAAGAGGCAGGCACAGCCTGCTGTGGACAGGTCCCAGTTTGATGCAGAGTCCAGAGCAGGATCCCATGCTTGCTTTCCATTGCGTTGGTTAACCTCTCCCACCCCCCTGCCTCCACCTTACAGGCACACATTTAAGAAGCATGAAAACATGTTTTTTAATTGGTGCGCTTTATTGGGGGCATGAGGTAAGGATTTCAGGAAAGGGCTTTTCAGCTGAAGATTTACTAGGCATATAAAAAGATCAAGAGAGTGGCTGGAATTGTATCCATTTTTAAAGCTCTGACATTTATTAGGAAGAAAGGGGAACGAGGCCCTCTCCATAACTGTTATATTATTGCCTGGCATACCTTCTTTACCTTCTTTTTTGTAAAGAAGAGGCCATCCCCAGGAATATCCCATTGTTCCTTTCTTAAGATGTAAAGCTGACATAATATATGGGGACCATTTGGAACTCCCCGCTCCCTTATTCTGTACAACACTGTGAATACAAGGCAGTCCTACGGGGATGTGGGGTCATCAGTATCATGTTGCATTGGGATTTGTACAATATGAGCTGTGTAGAGTGTGTTTGGATGTGCTATTAAGACTGTGGTGGTGGGGAGCAGTTTTTGTGTTTGCCAGGCCCTCTGCAGACATATGAAGAAAGGGGAAGGGGAAACTGCCAGGAAAAAGTGTTGCTGTAGAGATATGTATGCAAAACATAGGCTCATAATATATTTAACTTACCGTATTTTTCGCTCTATAAGACGCACCAGACCACAAGACGTGCCTAGTTTTTGGAGGAGGAAAACAAGAAAAAAAATATTCTGAATCTCAGAAGCCAGAACAGCAAGAGGGATCGCTGTGCAATGAAAGCAGCAATCCCTCTTGGTGTTCTGGCTTCTGGGATAGCTGCGCAGCCTGCATTCACTTCATAAGACGCACAAACATTTCCCCTTACTTTTTAGGAGGGAAAAAGTGAGACTTATAGAGCAAAAAATACGGTATTTCATTTTAAAATCTTAAGGTGTCTGGTGGTGTTATGCAAGCCTGTACTCTGTTAACTGGCATGGTTTCGCGGGCTAGAGCTTCTCTCTAGTCAAGATTTCCCAAAATGGGAAATACTGTTTGGAGTTGCATTGCATTTGCTTTGAAGCTGGGAATGTTGTGAAATCAGGGATACATCCGCTATGCCCTGTGGTGCTGCGGTGCTCTGGGATAAGGTTCAGCACTCTACAAGAAAGTGTTTCCCTGAAAATAAGAGCCATCTGGTTGCTCTGCTGCAAGCTCTAGGCCTCTCTTTGCAGGCCTTGCTGTAGAAGCAGGATGTTGCCCTTGGCTAAAACCAAAGTGCACCAGAAAGAAAAGCTACATCCTTCCTGAGCAACTGAAAAACCTTCAGAGCAGAGCACCCCCTGACCTCAGCAAACCTATGAGTGCTTTTCCTCCACCCTCTTGCCGCAGCTCAGCTCAGATCTCAAAAGCCAAGCCGCTTGGTGAATGGGGAAGGAAAAGAACACCGTTCCCAGCCATTAACTTGATAATACTTAACATTTATGTAGTGCGTTTTAATATACAGTAATTACCTCCACATTGCAGCTGAAGAAGAGAGAATGGTAGCTCACATATGTAAAGGCAGCTGTGGAGTTTGTGGTTGAGGTGATATTTGAACCAAGGGACTTCCTTTCTCATAGCTGACTCTAGTAGCCAGTAACCTCTATTACTAGCTCTCAAGTTCTAAGGGGGAAAGCAACTGCCAAGAGCTATCTGCTGGCAAGACAGAATTTGCTACATGTAAACTATCTTGGAAAGCTATACACCGTTTAAAACAAAAACCTTTTCTTTAAATCTTGTCCTGACACATATTCCCAAGCCTAAGAACTCTGCTCAGAAGTTTTTGGATTTAAGACAGTATGGTTCCCATTGACTCCCAATGGATGTAATAAGACTCTCCCAGCACACAAGGCAACACACAAACCCCAAACAGTGGGATGGGGAATGTTGGGGCCACTTGCAGTATTGTTGCCCAGGGGACAGAGGGCATGTTCGCATTACCCCTTTAAAATGCAGCAAAGTCATTCCATCTGCTTTGTTTCAAGGTGCATTTGCACAATGTTGTATTGATTGATTGATTGATTGATTGATTGATTGAATTTATATACCTGGAGGTCTCACCTCAGAGAGGGACCAGGGATGTCGTCACATGACCATTTTGGTTTCCTTGCTCCTGCACCCCCCCCTGAACTCCGATTTATTGATTTCATATGCCACTGGGTTGTAGGAAAAATCTCAAAGCAGTTTACAAACTCCTACTTGTGAAATTGTTGTCTGTGCATGTGTGCTCATCTGCACATGTGCAACGGCTGTCTCAAATGTACACACCATTCTGAAGCTTAAGTTTTATAGCTGGATTGAAGCTAGTTTGAGGGAGTGGGGAAGCGTAAAAAAGCAGTATTTTAAAGAAACTACAGAGTTAATATAGATTGTGGCTAACATTATGTGACTGTGGCTTCAAAAACTAGCCGTGGGAGCTCCTGGTTGTGGAGTAAATGGTACTGTGAACGTATCCAAAGAATACTTTTGCCCTGGATTTGGAGGGTGATCTAGAGCCTGTGAAAGGCAAATTGCAAACCTAGTGCATGCATAGCTGCACTAGGTTTAGTCTCCATGGACTTAAGCCCATTGAAGTTTAAATGTGCCAAGTTTGTAAATTTGTGGATTGTATTATTCAAGTAGTGAGATTATCTCTCTTTTATTGGATCTTCTCTTGCTAAATTAGAAAAAGTGTTGTTGTTTTTAAATCACAGAATTTAGTGCATTGAAAAACTTAGCTAGGCTTGAAGTCCTTCCAGTGCATCACCATGGAATACTGTGGCAAGTTTCTCCTTATAGTGCTTGCATTTTGATTGGTAATGCTAACATCAGAACTCATAATGTCAAAGGTGTTCCGTCCCTAGCTTCACTCTAATCTTTAAAAAGTTCCAAAAGGAGGCTGAATGAAAAAACAACTGGGTTTGGACAGGTTTTATGTATTTACTTTAAGGACATATGTAGAAAGTAGGAAAACCTGGATTTGTGTCTTTGTCCTACACAATAGATATTCTGTGAATAACAGCCAGTTATTCATTTTGGCTTTACCAGGCTAAGCTTGTACTGACACGGTGTGTGAAGGAGGCAAGAGGCTAAACACAGCTTCCAATTTGACATTGCCACAAAGTTTGTAGAAATGCAGCAGAGTTGTTACAACATGGAGCTGTAATAACTCTGTTTTTCTCCTCTCCAGATTCTTTGTACAAGTGTAAAACTGCTTAGTCCGCCATTGCCTGGTTCTTCTCTTTACTTACCTTGGAATTCCTAGGGCAGCATTCCAGGTCCCATCAGTACAAGGAAAGGAATTTTCCAAACTGCAGCAGTTATTGATAATAAAGAAGCTCTCAAAGGCTTCTGAAGGTTTTTTCAAAGTGCAGGATATTTGTGAATGTGCATTTTTGAGTCAAAGTTGTGACCCTAGTTAACTTTAAGACCTAGGGTGCCTTTGTGTTCTTGTGTAGTTTCTATCTGGTGCTTCTCCAAGTATTTCACTGGTGTCCCCCTGAACGTTTTGCACCTGGGAAACCATACTTTGCCCAGTGGCTCACAAACCTGCAACTCCATTGGAGCAGAAAGGAAGGGTTGAGCTGCCCTCTGGAGGTGAGAGGCTGTCCTTGTTCATAAGCATATTTAATTTTTCCTTAACCTCTGTGATGAGCCAATTCAGCATAACCATGCCCTGCAGACTTATAATGGAGGAGCTGGTTCACTATTATAATGCAGAGATCTCAGCAGAATTGTTCAGTTCTGAATTGACCGACTGAATTTGGCTTCATTTTATTAGGTGATCTTGGTTCATTCTCTCCCCGCTCTACCATCCCCACCAACCTGCTCTATTCATCAAAGAAATCTCAATTAAATTTGAATTAAAATGCTGTGACACCTTTAGAGGAATGTTGCATTTCATATTTGACCCACTGTTTTCTTCCACTACTACAGGAAGGGTGGTGGTGGCAAGAGTTGGGAAGAAGTGACTGAACATAGGATGGCTGCTTACTGGGTGGCCATTGTGGCTCTGCAGAGCATCAGAGGGACATGGGGAGAGAAAGCAGGGACTGAGCATTCGAGATGGGTGTAGGAGTGAGAAACAGGAAGCAGTAATGGGGCAAGCTGAGGAATAAACCTGTTGCAGAAGCAAACAGGAAGGCTAGTCAGAGTGAACTATCCTAATGATCCTATACATCCAAACATATCAAGCAATCCCAGCTCAGACCTTGGAGCATAATTATGCACAGCAGAGTGCCTGGCACTCTTGAGTCACTCCCGACAAGTCACTCTTCCCACACTGCCTTGCTGGGCTGACTAGCTGCAACATAATCACCAAACAGACCTCCCCCCCCCAAGCTGTTCATATTAGTCCCCCACTGAGCTGTTATTGGCTGGTTGCCCACTAGATACAGTTCAGATACCATTTTGTACAGACAATATCTGCTCTTGGATCAGAGCTGGCTCAGCCATTAGGCAGGCTTAGGCCTCTGCTTCGGGCAGGCAGGGCACGCCCATGGGTGCCCTGCTTGCCCTGCCACCTCCACCAGCAGCAGAGAAGTGCCACTGCCATTGGCACTGATTTTAGGCAAAACCACATCCATTTTGGGTGCAATCTCTCCCAAAATCAGTGCCAAGGGTGGTGCTGCTCCTTCTCCCACCTCAGATGTGGCAGGGCATGTGGTGGCGGCAGCAGGAGCAGGTAGGTGGTGGGAGCAGTGGCAGGGCAAAGCAGCACTTCCTGTTTCCCCTCAAGTGGTGAAATGGGACACGACACCCTGTCTTGGATAGAGTTAATAGGCACACAACACACAGCCATGCATGAGATAGCACTGAAGCAGTAGTGTGTATTTATGTGTATTAGAACTCCACTTTAGATCAGTGAGGCTATTTTGGCCAAGCCCTGCCCACCTGCCTTAAACCTGATGCCATATATGTCAGGTGCTGGAAAGGTAAAGTCATGGCTGGACCAAAATGGGATTTGAAGGCACCATTGACCAGCTGCTTGGGGTTGCCTACAGAGCCCTCTGCATAGTGCCTGACATTGCTCTTCTCAGGCCCTGGTGGTCAACTGATTGTTAGGGCTCCCATAATGTTGTCCACAGATCTCTGCTGGCAGAGGTGATCAGATGACCATCCATGCCTGCAGGGAGCCATAGGCAGCATGTTGACACTTTGATCGTCAGCTGACAAGCACCACACATGTCATACAGTATAATTTCAAATGGTGCAGGTAACATTGGGACACCTGATGCCCCCCACACCTGTCAAATTTGGGCTATGGTGGTTGGGGGAGATAAGGCCAGATCCTCCACTTCAGAAAGACCCTATATTTCTGAAATCTATTGATTATTGTGTCAATATTCCGCCTTTCCTGTAAGGAGCTCAAGGTGCCACCTATGGCTGCACAACTCCCTGTATTGTCTTCACAACAACCCTGCGAGGTAGGTTAGGTTGAGAGAAGGTGACTGGCCCAAGTTCACCTAAGTGAGCTTCATAGCTGTGTGTGGATTTGAACCCAGTCTCCCAGATCCTTGGCCAGCATTTTGCCCACTATACCACACTGGCTCCGAATTAGGGCAGTGCCCTTTTTAGGCCAGCCAAAGCAGCGTGCAGAGACTTTTGAGTTCTCCAGAACTAGATGGCAAACACAGCAACATTTCTTTCCACAGTGTTATATATGGGTCTTATGGAGGGCTGCTGCACACATTATACAGTGGGAAGCACTTGCCACTATGGGGTGCATCTTTTTACACCCATATTCTATATATATAAAAAATTCACCTCCAAGTTCTGTAACGTGAGTCCCAGGTAGTGCTTCTGAAGAACTGTATGAAATAGGGAACCCAAAAGATCATGTTATAGAAGAAAATGACAAATCAAGAAGTCAGTGGAACTTGTGGGTATTTGCTCAACAGTTCTTCATTCAGATTTGAAACTCTTAAAGTTGTTAACGGAAATAATGTATATTAAAAATAAAAAAAAATCCACCTCCTTAGCAGTGGAATGTACACAATTTACACCAAATTTTGAAAGGCTTCTGAGTTCTGACGATTATATTTAATATTTAATAGGAAGCACCTATTGTGGCTATATTTTAAGAGCAAACCTTGCAGGGGTGAAATCAGCATGCACCTTGCATCACCGACATTTGACATCTGACTGAAGGTGTCAGCAGGCATACAGAAAGAGTGAATCCAGCAAGCATTGCGTACCTGGATTTTCAAAACACTTCTGACAACAAATCTCATGTGAATCCTTTAAAGAAACTCAGAGTGAGGCATGGGGGTGGATGGGAAATGATTGGTATTCTTACAGTACCTGAACGAAAGATCTATGAGTAAGCAGGAAGAGGAATGCCAGGTACATCACCACTATGAGAGAGAGAGAGAGAGAGAGAGAGAGAGAGAGAGAGAGAATATTGGTGGAATTCCCCAGATATTAGGACAGAAGACACAATAACAGAGTCATTCAACTGGAGAAGTTGAAACAGTGTGGTGTTGTGGATGGGAAGCAGGCAAGTCTCCAGTCCCAATGTACTGTGAGTAAAGGATTGCCCTGTTGGTGCCTGTAATAGATGGGAATTTGTATCCTCCTTTGTTTTTATGTGTTCCAATTTATTCTTATTCATTCAATTTATTTTGGGAAATACAGTATATAAGCAAGCTAGAGAAACATGATGTACTGTACCTGAATCTCCAAGCTTAGTAAACAATAGCCCTCCTGGCTGATGCATTGCATCACTTGGATTTTGTTTGCAAAAGTTGTGAAAAGATGTTATTAGTAATGCTAGTACTGTTTGTATACACTGTCATCAGGCTCTCATATGGAGCGATATGGACACCAAGAGAATTATGTGCGAATCTGAGCCAGGAGTTGGTTCATAGGATTTAGATCCTTTTGACTGGCAGTAATTCTCCAGGCAGGGTCTCAGGCAAGGTGGGGCTTGGAGATACTTTGTATTGAACTGGGGACCTTTTGTATGTAAGGCATGTACTCTGCCGCTGACTTATGGCCCCTCCGTGCTTCCTATACTGGGTATGTAAGGCTGGTTTAGCAACCCTGTTACTTGTTCTTGAAAGCAGCCTGCTATCTTTGTAGCTATCTCTTAAATGTAACCAAAACCTTATCTTTCTGTTGCTGCTGCAGTCTCTGGAACAGCTCAGCCCATAGCATAACATGACAGGTCAAAATGCAGCAAATTTCCTGTTTAAACTGAATAATGACATTCATAGTTTGGCTTAACAGCCTTTGACTTATTTATCAGTTAACACTCCCATTTTTTCCCCTTCCTCTAAAAAAACAAAATTCCATTTGATCCCCTTACCAAGTTTCTGCATAGAGGCAATATTTCACCAACTTATAGCTGCTCCCTGGATTTTTAATTATTATTATTATTTGCCTTGGTGCTGTAGGAGAATGGACCATTAGATGAACTTTGAAACATTTCCAAGCCCCATTAGTCTGTGTCTGCAAATTCTTTTGAGTTTACCTCCAGGCCTGTTCACAACTGGTTTTCCTTTCAGCTTCTTGAAAGACAGAGTAGACATCCCCCCCACCCCCGAGTTCTGGTACACGTTGCCTGGTACTATGCTCCACTGATACACATTTCCAAATAACATGCTTGTGGAGAGGTGTGTAAACAGAGCTGTCACCTTTTCAGAGGCAGGAGCCCTGTTTCTTTAATGGCTACATGGCAGACACAAATTCAAGAAGTGAGGCTTTCACTGCATCAGATAATGGGATGAGAAAGCTTCTTCTGTTGAATTTCTGCCTGTTATTTATCTTATGGTTTCTGTCCTACCCTCCCCTGAAGGCAGTGTAGTATAATTATTTAAAATCACAATGCAATAAAATATATTTTTTTAAAGCCTCACATCAATAAAGCTTCATAGGATGCATCCTACCTGAGATGGGAACCACCAACCATAGAATATAAAGGTAAAGGTAAAGGGACCCCTGACCATTAGGTCCAGTCGTGGCTGACTCTGGGGTTGTGGCGCTCATCTCGCTTTATTGGCCGAGGGAGCCGGCGTACAGCTTCCGGGTCATGTGGCCAGCATGACAAAGCCACTTCTGGCAAACCAGAGCAGTGCACGGAAACACCGTTTACCTTCCCACTGGAGTGGTACCTATTTATCTACTTTCCCTTCGATGTGCTTTCGAACTGCTAGGTTGGCAGGAGCAGGGACCGAGCAACGGGAGCTCACCCCGTCACGGGGATTCGAATCGCCGACCTTCTGATCGGCAAGTCCTAGGCTCTGTGGTTTAACCCACAGCGCCACCCGCGTCCCTAACCATAGAATATACACAGGTCCAAAATGTGTTGGTGTGAGTTTGCTAGCTTTCATGATGAAAGGTCCCCTCCAAGTCTCCAAGCTCTTGCCTGCAGCATTTGATCAAAGCATCCCTTCTTTTGCCTGCAAAGCAGCTTTCACCAAACTTGTGCCCTTCATGAAAGTTGTTGGACTACAACTCACATCTGCCACAGCCAGCAACATTTGGAGAGCACCAAGACTGCAGTGTAGCTTTCTAGGAATACAACACAAAACAATCCCATCACCCTCTGTAATTTATTTAGCCTATCTTACAGGGAGCTTTGAAGTCCCATTTGTTTGGGCAGGGGATGGCAACTGCCCCTCCCCCAATGTTTCTCTCAAAACTGATCTACCATTTTTATATTTCTTCCTGATACATACACATTCCACTAGACTGAAATGCCAGATTCTTCCTTCTTTTAGAAGACGACCACAATTACTGTGCTCAGTGGCATATAAAGAGCAAACAGCAAAATAATTGTTTCCCAAATGTTACTCCATTCGTCTAACCATAAAAGCCTGGCTTTTTTCTGGGGTGGGTGGGGCAGGGGGAAAAGAATTCCAGTGCACAGAAAACCTGGTTGAAAGGGCAGACAGATTTTAAAGCAAGCATTCGTGTTTATAGAGCTGCTTTCCTCAACATCTAGCAACTTGGCAAAGTTCCCTTAACAGCCATATTTACTCCAAACTAAATGTGCACATAATTTTGTCCAAAACATGCATCCCAAGAAGGTGAGGGAAATAAAAAACAACTGGTTTTGAGGAAGAAGTCTGATCCTTTAGTCCCATTGGGATCAGTCAGGTTAGGCACACTTAATGCACTGGATCAGGCCTTCATCGGCTTTAGGTCTACAGTCAAGAAACCCAGTCCTGTGTTCCAGTTAAGAATGCCTCTGCCGCCCAACTGCTTCACCCATAAGAAGTCATTCAGTCTCCTGAACTCCAGCCAGTTCAGTTTCCATCTTCATTGTTTTCACTTTGTCCATTTGTGCTAGCATTTGGCTTGTTCTTTGTTTACCCTCCACATTGCCCCATTAAAGCCTTGTTTGCTTTCCCATTCTGTGTTTTGAGATACCTGTACTTTTGTCTTGGGGTGGGAGGACTTTGGCAAGGGAGGGGGAGAAATGAGCATCCGTGCTTTATGTGTGAGGGGGCCAGCCTTGGAATGGGCGTGGTGGTGGGGAGATATCAATAGGGATCATGTATGCTTAGTTATACAAAGACCTTGGGGCAACAATTTAACATCACAACAACCCTGTGGAGTAGACCTACCCAGAGAATGACCTTGCCCTAAACCTTTAGCCTAATTAAGATGGGATTTGGATTTAGCTTTGCCATTTCCATTCCCATGCTCCCAACTGCTTTTCTTCACTGGCTTTTTTGCATTGCTGCTGCTGCTGTGTGTGGAAAACTGAATAAATGTATGTTGGGGTTTGGGGCGCGCACTCTTCACTGGCATTAATCTTCTGCTTTGAATTAGCACTCATGCTTTTGAAGTGCAGCCTTTGATCTTCTACATGCTTACTCAGAAGTAAGTTTCACTGAGCCCTGTTTAGGGAGGTTTTTAATATTTGATGTTTTAATCTGTTTGGGAACAACCCAGAGTGGCTGGGGAAACCCAGCCGGATGAGTGGGGTATAAATGATATATTATTATTATTAGGAGTTCAGTGGGGCTTTTCATGAGTGTGCATAGGATTGTGACCAGGCTTGCAGAACCTTACCAGGACTCTGCTGTGAGTAAGCTTGTGGCTGTCTTTGCCAGCTCAGATTCCCCTTGGTGGGAGAGGATACACAGCCTCAATCTGTGCATGTTTACTTTGTAGAATGGCCTACTTGAATTCAACAGGACTTGCTCCCTGGAAAAAAAGTGCAGAGGATTGCAGACCTAGACCTAAGCATGCCGCTTTTTTTTTTTTTTTGGCAAGTCCCGCTGAAATGAATGACATTTACTTTTTTAAAGTAAACATGTTTGAAGACAGGATATTAGTTTCTGAGTCTGCCATGAGAGAGTTTTAACCACCAAAGCCTCATCTCCTCCTTGAAGACACTGTGCTGCCTTCAGGAGAACTTGTCCAGCCGTTTTCTTTTTTTAAACGGCCGGCTCTGGACCTTTCCCCTTTTTAGCCGCTCTGTCTTTGCTATCTGCACCCCTGGGCAGCAATTATCCCCCCACTCCCAGCTTCTGCCTACCTCCATTGCACTGTGGGATGCTCATTATTCAGAGAATGACAATGCTCCTTTGATCATTGACTAGCATTCTGAACCATGTGACCCTGGAGGGGGCGGGTCTTTCTCTGCTAACACAGCCAGGAGAATAAGAGAGTTTTCAGCTGCTTGGGTGAGTCTCCTCAAAACTGCCTTTGTTCTTTGAAATAATTCAAACTTTTTTCTCCTACCCCTTTGCACTGCAACTGCAGATAGGTTGCTTTCTCTCTCTCCTCCCCACTTCCTGCCTCAGGTTGCGTTGCCATTCTGGCTTTGTGCAGGGTGGGGGGGGTGCAGGAAGGGTGGGCTGGAGGAAGGAAAGAAATCCTTGTGTTTTGTGGGCTGTTTTATGACAAGGCAATTGGATTTGCGAGGAAGGAAGGATTCAAGCTTCTTTCCCATTCAGGTTTAGCGGTGCCTGGTGTGATGTGGCGTGGCGTGGCTTTTTGGGGGTGGGTGGGGAGGGAAGGGAAGGACAAGGGTGCAGAAAGCGTGTGAGCCTCATGTCTAGGACCCTGAAACTAGCGAGAACCAGGAACTAGGGGAATTCAGTTTCCATGTCTTGACCAGATTTCTTCGCTGCAGAAAGAAAAGGGCTTTGTGCCTCACAGCTATCTCTTTGTAAATATTTGGCCAATGGAGCCGAGTGTGCTAATTTCTGCCTCTGAGGCTTCCCCACCCCACCCCCAGTTTTTCCTCTCTCCACATAGTGTACGTTGCACTCTAAAGAGAAGGGACAAAACTTCACTGTAATCCACCCCCCCCTCCCAAACCCATCCTCCCCTTTACTACTTATTATCTAGCCATCTGGCTTGAGAAAGCACAGTGTGAGTGCCTGGGTTTTCCTGTCTTTGCAGAACATAAGCCCCAGAGGTAGGTGTGCTGGACTTGTACATGCCTTGGTTTTTAAACTCTGCTAACTGTTCCTCTGGGAACTTCTTCCTCTCTCTGCCCCCTCTGGGTTTTGCTATGTTCATCAGTACTGCTGGGGCTCCGCCACTTATGGGGGAGGGGTGTAGGAAACAGAAAATGGGGCTGTATATCCCCCCCCCCGTTTTTAATGTGTGTTGGAGGAGGGACGGAGGCAGAGAGGTTTCCAAATAAACTGTTCTGAAAAGGAATAAACTGTTCTGACAAGGAATTTTAGAGTACGGGAGTTACGGGGGCAGGATTGCTGTGGGGCAAAGTATTCTGTGTATTGGGATGTTTCTTTATAGTAAGGGTCTATCTGGTGCCCCTTCTTGGTTGAAGGAGGGGCATCGGAAGTTATTTATTTAATAACATGCAGTGCGGCTTCATTTGGGAATGGATCAAATGGCAACCACCCAACCTTTGTAAAACTCATTTCCCTTTGGGCAAACTTTGCAATGAAATACGATGTATGCAGGCCTTTGTGTTGAGGCCTACTGTGTGCCATGGGGCCAGCAGGGTAAGGTGGGTGTGGGGATGTTGAGGCCTGTTTTATTCTTGGAGGGGGGGCAAGGCTGTTTTGCAGCTATCGTACACTTTTCTTTCCATCCCAAAATGTGCTTCTTTAACCTTTAAGTCTTTGCAGTTTTGCCAAGATAACCACATGGAGTGCACAAGGGTGGGGGTGGGAGGGAGTTGCAGTTGCTCCTTTCTTTTTCTTTTTTGCAAGCTGAGAATGAGAAGGGAATGTAGGAAGGGAAGGGAATAGACCTGAAATGCAAACTTGTCCATTCACAGTTGTGGAGTGGAGTGAAGGGAGCAGTATGGGCCCTGTGGTTTCTGAAGGGGGGGGGGCACTAATCCATGCAGTGCCAAGGTGCATGGCTTGTTTGCATTCCCTGGTAGGTGCCCTCTGCAGTCACTTCCAGAAGAGGGTTTGCACATGCCGGCACACCTTCTGCAAATCAAATCTAAAAACAACTTTCCCTTAAACTCAAAACTTCTCTTGTGTATGAAACTGACATCCTTGCTTTAATTTTCCCAGTGGGAAGGGAAAAATGCTTCCCCTATCTTCTCATGCTAACGAAGCTGAGTCTGGGATGAACCTGACCTGATCTAGCGCAGGACCCACTGGGACCTCCTGTGTCCTCCATGAAGGAACAACAACTTACTTTTCCGTTCCTCCTATCCCTATAACAAGCCAGGACAAGAGGCTGAGTATGTGCAGCTGGGATTCTAATTGTGCCATTGTTCCTAGCTGATGGGGAGACAGATTGCAGTTACTGAGTCTTGCATGCCAAATCTTTTCTTCCTAGCAGGAATGGGTAAGTTGTGGTTTTTGGGGTGTGTTTTTTTACTACGGAAGGCAACTCTCCCTCTTCATTCAAATCCCTTCTCAAACTTCATATTGTGAAAACGTTGGCTCGATATCTCAGTCCCTTTCTTCAAGCAAAATGATGCTTAAGCATGTGTAATATCATTTGCTTGTGTCGATTCAATGTAGCATCTCATATCCTCCCGCCCTCCTCAGTTACCCTATCTTATCTCCCTCTATTGTTCCATTCCCTCCCAGCTGTTTCATACTTCACAATCTAGACTGGAAGCTCCTTGAGGCAGAGACCTGTCCTTTTTCTTTATTTGCTATATTTCTCTGTAAGGTGCCATGTTCACTGATGGTTCTGTGCAGATGATAAAAGCCGGATGAGCTGCAGGATATTTTAGGCATCCTTAATTTGCATAAATGTGGTGGCTGCCGGAGCATTATCTTGTTGTATTTCTCTAGTGCATTTCGTTTCATTTTGGAGGAGACACAAGAGTGGTGTTGGCCTTGTAATCCCCTTCCTTTAGTCCACTCTACAATCATACCCTTGTTGTTTTGTAGCAAAGTTACTGGACTTGAACTGAGGTGAGATTGTTGTTGTATTGTGTGCGTATATCATAATGTAAGTTGCCGTACTGTGTGCTGTGTCCCCAAAAGCAGCCTAAAGGTAAAGGTACCCCTGCCCGTACGGGCCAGTCTTGACAGACTCTAGGGTTGTGCGCTCATCTCACTCTAGAGGCCAGGAGCCGGCGCCATCCGCAGACACTTCCGGGTCACGTGGCCAGCGTGACAAGCTGCATCTGGCAAGCCTGCACCAGTGCAGCACACGGAACACCGTTTACCTTCCCGCTAGAAAGCGGTACCTATTTATCTACTTGCACTTTTAAGGGTGCTTTCGAACTGCTAGGTGGGCAGGAGCTGGGACCGAAAGATGGGAGCTCACCCCGCCGCCGGGATTCGAACCGCCGACCATACGATCGGCAAGTCCTAGGCACTGTGGTTTTACCCACAGCGCCACCCGCGTTGTTGTATTGTGTGTGTATATCATAATGTAAGTTGCCTTACTGTGTGCTGTGCCCCCAAAAGCAGCCTATACAGTTTATAAATAACATGTATTATGGCTTAAGAAGCTAGATCTGAAGCCTGCAGGCGATGGGAAATAAATTAGCCTTTCGAAAAAGGAAGAAGCTTGTTTGAACTATGTTTGTAGGAGTGCCTTGTAAGAGGAAGCTCATTAAACCTTTTGTGTATTGACCATCCCTGTTTCAATTAGAGCCAGTGAAAGCTTCTGGGTCCTCTCTTTCTCTCTCCATGTGGGGAATAAGCGTTGGCCTGCCTCTTGGTTGAAGGAGCCTTTGAAACAAGTAAGAGAGAAAAGAACTAAGCCAGCTCATAGTTTGAAAAAGCTCCAGAGAGATTGTGCACACATTGCCCCATGCCAAGAGATGTTTGTGCCGTTTACTAACAAGCCAGCCTCCAAGCTGTGGCTGAAGGGCATTCCACTAGCAGGAAGGTAAAGTAAGGATGTAAACTGCCTTCTTCCTATAGCAAAATAGCAGCGGCAGATACTCCAGGCTACAAAATGCTTACTCCATGATAAAGGGAATAAAAAAGGAAGGCGCGGAGAGGAAGAAAAATCTCCCACACCAGCATGTATGAAACTTGGGGGAGTGTCTTTAGTCCTTTGTGTACAGGAGAGGATTTGCCAGCAAATAACATGTCCTTCAGCATTTGAGAGTGGTTGGCGTTGCACAGCAGTTAAAGTCTTGAATCCTGTGCACACTTGGGAGTAAGTCCACACATGCAGTGAGGGTTGTTTCTGAGTAAACATCCTGTATGAGTGTGCAACTTGGTTTCTAAGATTAACCTAAGCTTTGCATCTGTAATGGGAGTATTCATTACAGGTATTTAATGAGCTTCCATGGAAAGGGGCCTTTGTGCACAAACAAGTGGGGAAATTCATTTCAAATGATTTAATTGCATCCAAACATTCTGAAGTGCTATTGATGTTTGAGAATTACTTTATTCTAAATGATAACAACTGGGCTGGAAGGTGGGAATTTAGTTTGGAACACTTCAGTTCAAATCCTACCTTGCCAAATTAGGCAGATAGGCTGCCAACATTGGATAGAGCAATATTTTTCCCCCAAGTGGGCAACAAAGCAAATATGCCAAATAAATGAACACACACAACTAGCGTCTTGAGAAGGTTGAATATTTCTGGCAGATCTGGTGACTGATCAGTGGTGAGGCCTGGGTAGAGCTGGCCTCTAATAAACTTCTTTCCAGCTGTACAGCTCCATAGGTTCACAGCGGGTTGACCTGCTAGGTAGACCTGGCATCCGGACAATGCAACTGAAACCCTCATCCCCACCCCAACTCCCTTCACCTCCTGTAGCCCGTAACTAATTGCACTGCTGCTACAATTAACTTCACAGCACCTCACCCCACTGCATTTCCCTAAAGAAATAAAATAAAACCAGGTTAACAACACTGGACTACACTCCAGAGTTGTCATACTCATGTTGCTTAAGGAAGGGTGTGGGTAGTGTATCATAACACTGGGCTTCTTTGTAGGGTTGGCATAACTCACACCTTCTCAGCCACAGTCTTGCTCCCTGCAATATAATAATAGTGGACTTTAGTGGAATTTACAAAGTACTTTTTAAGATGTTTAGAAACTCAGAAAATTCTTTCCCCCCCCATGCAATGACTTGAATGAGGAATGTGAGTTGACACACTTCCCTAGTCACAACCACACTAAAATCTGATCCCCCCCCCATGGGACAGTGATCACTTCCCCACCAGAGAAGATAAGCAGAAAAGGCTTCAAAACAAACCAAGAACTTAGATAACAATGAGTGTTTCACTCTAGCTTTCTAGGATTTCATTGCTAGGAATTCATTGTCTAAAAACACTGAAAGGTGGAAGCAAGCTAGTTTTGCACAGAACAAATGAGAAGAACAGTACCTGTACATTTTGCATTCAGGAGATTATGGTCTGGGGGGAAATCCCAATGAGCACGCCTGCCTGCCTGCCTTAAAGGCGTACTGAGATGATTATTGAGATTATATATGTGAAATGCAGGAATTAAAATGGGAATAATAATATGAATCAAGGTTCCTCACTTTTCACAGTGGCTGTCATGCCTCAGCATGACAGGCAGGTGTTTTTCTCTATACTATATTTGCACTAATCTATGCCATTGTGCTGTTTTCATTGGCTGTTTCCCAAAGTTCTAAAGACAGGGGTGGGGAAAAGAGGAGGAGGCAGGAGGGAGAAAGTTAGGGACTGCATTAAATGACTTGTGGGAGTTAAGGTCTTGATGGGGGAGAAAAGGGGTGTGTGACAGTTCTGGTCCTCTGGTGACGGGAGAAAAGAGAGGAAGAATTGGGGAAGGAGCAGGTGGAATTGGGTGGGGATAAAGGTGACACTTGGGACGCAGGTGGCGCTGTGGGTAAAAGCCTCAGCGCCTAGGGCTTGCCAATCGAAAGGTCGGCGGTTCGAATCCCTGCGGCGGGGTGCGCTCCCGTCGTTCGGTCCCAGCGCCTGCCAACCTAGCAGTTCGAAAGCACCCCCGGGTGCAAGTAGATAAATAGGGACCGCTTACAAGCGGGAAGGTAAACGGCGTTTCCGTGTGCGGCTCTGGTTCGCCAGAGCAGTGATGTCACGCTGGCCACGTGACCCGGAAGTGTCTTCGGACAGCGCTGGCCCCCGGCCTCTTGAGTGAGATGGGCGCACAACCCTAGAGTCTGGCAAGACTGGCCCGTACGGGCAGGGGTACCTTTACCTTAAAGGTGACACTTAAAGGAATGACAGAAAATATGGGAAATAGGAAGGTGTGAGAGGGAGACAGTTTTAGGGCTCTGGTGATGGAGAAAGAAAGTTGGAAGAAGAAGAAGAAGAAGGGTTTGGTTTTGATATCCCGCTTTATCACTACCCTAAGGAGTCTCAAAGCGGCTAACATTCTCCTTTCCCTTCCTCCCTCACAACAAACACTCTGTGAGGTGAGTGGGGCTGAGAGACTTCAGAGAAGTGTGACTAGCCCAAGGTCACCCAGCAGCTGCATGTGGAGGAGCGGGGAATCGAACCCGGTTCACCAGATTACGAGTCTACCGCTCTTAACCACTACACCATACTAGCTCTCAAGACTTGAGACTTGGAGAAGACTTGGAGAGAAGGAAGACTTGAAGAGGGGGGAAATGGGTGTGTGGCCTTAAGGTAGGCAATGAAAGAGAATATGTCAGTGTCCCTTGCTCCGTGCTGCACTCAAATTCTTCCCTCTTCCAGTCCTCAGCTCCCTCATATGAGACATATAAAGGATGTGGTCCCCTCAAATATTCCATTGTGCCTTCACATAATAATGTGTTTCTCTCCTGGTGCCATGTGCTGTCTTCAACACGAAGTTCCAGATTCAGTATAGTAATTTAGAACAGATATTTCATTAACAAGGAAGAACCCATATAAGTACAGCATCCATCTCCAACTGAACAAGCTGGATTGCTCTTTCTAAAGAAGATCCCAGCGTGAGCCTGCTGAGTTGGAATTCATTTGCAGGTTTGACATTTTCCAACTTGGGTTCAACAGAGACGTAAAGCTCCATTCCCTACACACACTTAGTTAGGATTAAGTCACCTTTGAACTCAGCAGGGCGGGCTTCTGAGGAGAAATCTATAAAACTGCAGTGTGCACATGACTATTTACAACAGAAAGTAACTGTCTCTCCTAGGGGTTTGTGTATTCTCTTCATCTTGCTCTGCTGATTCACTGCCAGTTGAAAGTAGGTCATACCCACTCCACACCGTGGCCACCACACTTGTTAGACCTTCTGTCTAAGCTCTGGTGTGTGTGTGTGTGTGTGTGTGTGTGTGTGTGTGTGTGTTATGTATCTGTTTGTTAATCCACAAATAACATGACATATGTTGGACAGAGCAAGCTCTGGGCCATGGGAGCTTCTGCCTCAACAAATGGGTTGCCCTCCTGTTGCTTTGTCTATGCCGAAAATATTATTTTTAAAGTTGCAAAAAAAAAACAACCCACCCCAGTTATCCTTGTTTGTTAAACCCTTCTTGTTGAGTTTTACTATTACTTCAGAGTAGGGGAGGCTTGGTTAGGTAATATTGAGAGAGTGCAACAGAAAAATGCAACAGAAATTGAGTCTTTTGCTATACTGTAATCCTTTGGAAACTAGCTGGTCTGCCTGTTCCTAGAGGTCAGTCAGCCACAGTTGCTCAGAATTCTCCCTTTGTTTCCCCTAATTGAACAATCACCATATGAACAGTCCTTTTCCCACTCCCTTCCCCAGGGGCCTTCTGTTGGAGATGCTGAAGAGATGGATAGTCAGTATGGCGCTTCCCCAGATGTGCAGGGGCTGAGGGAAGAGTGAAAAGGGGGGGAAATGTGAAGGGGGTGATGAAGCAGCCTGGCCTATTCAATTAGGTGTGACATAATGGATCCAGTAAATTTAGAACACATTAGAAGGGGAGATCTGAAACTACGGCTAGAGGAAGCAATGGTTTGTTTGTTTGTTTGTTTGTTTGTTTGTGTATGCATGCATGCAGATTATCTTTAAAGGGTACCAAAGGTGGGAACTGAAAGAGAGCAGCAGTTTACAAGGTGTTTTGAGAGAAGGGCAAGAATGAATGAGTTAAAGTTACAACAGGTTGAATGAAATGTTTCCAGACTGTAAAGGTTGTCCTGAGAAACTCTGGAATCTCCTGGTCTGGGCACCTTAGGAAGGAAGTGTGTGTGTGTGTGTGTGTGTGTGTGTGTGTGTGTGTGTGTGAATTAGGAAATGGAATGCACTATTAATTCCATAGATTGTTAGAGTATATTAGTGCTGTGGCAAACCTTCAGATGACCTTTATTTTGCCCATTCAAAATAGAGGCAAAGCAACGTTGCTACCAGAAAAGGAGGTAGAACTTAGCTATAAATAAATAAAATAATCAAATCAAATAAATTTCAAGGGAAGAGGCAGATGGGTTTGTGCTTACCCTTGGAATTAACAAGGTGTCTGAGGGCTCTGCTTGCTTAGTTCAAACAATATTATAAAAAGCCCCATGTTTCTTTGCAGACAAGATGTCAGCCTAGCAGGGCTTCCTGGAGTGACCATGTGACATTGCGAGGCTGGAGAACAGGGCTTTTTTTAGGGTGCTTGCTTGAGCTAAATGATAAATTAATTTCCCACCCACCAAGTTCTCCACTTCTGCAAAGGAGGGAGGAGGGAAACAAGCCCAGCAGAGTTTGTGGCACATTGTTGGAATATATGGAGGCCTGGATACTGAGTGGGATTTATGGCTTGCAAACTGCCCTGATGTAGCCAGTTCCGGGTCTGGTTCTCTGATTCAAAGGCAAGAGAATGTGTGACTGGCAGCAATGCTGGTTTGGGTGTGAAGCCTTCCCCTATCTGGAAAAGGTGGCTTGTTAGCAAATTCAGTCACCTACTATTTGGAATGGGGTGGGGAATTTTGGGGAGAAATCAGACTGCAACAGTGAGGAGAGAGATTGCTGCCCTGGTGTGCTTTGCCCTTCCTTTTAGTACTGACTGCTATGGAAGGCATGGGATGGCAGACTGCAGCCTTCATGGACCTGTGAGAGGAATATTTTCCTCTTGGTTTGCATGCTTTTGACTTCAGCCCATTTCGAGATGTGTAAAGTGATGGGAGAGGGAAACTAAAGCCACCAGTTTCTCCAGTCTTGGGGACAGATGGACGCATTTCACAACTTGCATATGAGGGACCCAAATGAGCTAGTGCTCTGAGGTCAGCCCAGCGTCATACAGGCTCAGGCCTTCCGGCCCTGTTGTCAGGAACTGACTATGCGACAAGGGGGAGTGTGTGTTGAGTTTCCCAGGGAAGTGCTTCCAAAGGAAGCGGGTGGGAGAAATATTCTACACAAGAGCACACATTCAGCATCTGGTGCCACCCCATGGAGATAAACAGGAAACCTTTAACAACTCATTTGTCACTGCAAATGAAAACAGCCAGTCAGCTGCCCAAAGGAGAGGCTGGAGCCACAAAGCTCAGGAGGTCAGCAGATTGGAGATCTATGATTCCATATCTCATGAAATGGGACAGGAGCTGCGTAGGGCACAGATAAGAATCTAGAATCATTCTAGGTCGAAAGCAGCATGCTGGGGATGAACACAAACAATTCCAGATTGAGCAAAACTACATTTTTATGCTGCAGGTGGGTTAGTGTGCGTGCAGCCAGATTCCCTTGCCTTATTCCAGAATAGAGCCATTATGTTAGTAGGCTTACCCTTGAGTCAGTGGACTGAGGGGTGCAGTTTTAGACTGCTACCCTCAATCTGCTTATCACAGAGAAGTCTTTAATCAGCCCCGCATATTATAGTGGGCTAGAATGAGCCAAGGATTGAAGCATTAGTGATGGAAAACCACCAGAAGAATGCAGTATGGCAGCCTCTGAAAATAAGCTGTTTTTGACAAAGTAGAACAGATTATTATTGTGCTCAGCAGAACAAATGCATATTATTCTATTGGGTGGTTTTATTTTCTTGTGAGTCTAATTTTACAGCAACAACGCAGAAAGAGAGAGTCATTGTTCTTTGCACTTGGGGTTGTACGGAGGCACAATTGCCTAAGAGTTGGTTGTTGTGTTTATCATTTTATTTTTATTTTAGGTATTTATACTTCATTCTTCCATAAAATTCTCTGAGTGGCTTACAAATGGGGCTGGGTGATGTTGGGTTTTCAGCATCGCGGTGTATCATCAGCCAAACATTGTGGTTTGGCGATATACCACAATGTTGAGAAAAGATGCTGGGGGAGCTGAGGCGCTTTCACCCCAGCGCCTCATGGGGCTCCAGCTCCCAGCTAGTTTGCTTTTCCCTCAGCGCTTTGGGCGCTGGAGGCAGAGAGGCTCAGGAGCTGTGATGGTTTCGCCAGTGAATACCACTGAGTGAAGCTGTCAATGTGGTCTGCTCCCACATATCGGTCCTGGACGATATATCAATATATTACACAGGCCCTACTTATGAAACACAAAACCTAGAGAGAGAAATATTGCACCATATCCAGTTTTAAAATCTGGATGTTTCTTCCATGAGGCAGCTGGTAACTAGAAGTATCTGCGCTAATGCTTTCCAAGAGGTAGGTAACTAAAAGCCCCATTCTCCACAGAGTTAGGTGCTGTTTGTGTTCTTCAGAGTAAATATTCTTAAATGTTGCTATACCCTGTGTTAACTAGGTAAAGCTTGAGTGTTCTCCCACACTAAGGACTGATTGAGCAACATTTTAAGCTGTCAAAGCTTGGATGCTCGTTTTTAGCAAAACAACAATCCTGGATATTTTTACTTACATTTTTTTCTTTCAACTAGAGATTATAACAACAATTAGAACAATGAAATCAGAGCCTGAGTGCCACTTGTTATGAGTGTGGCGTCAATCAGTTATGACAACCTCTTAAAATGTTAGTAAAATTTCAAGGACTGTTTCTCCCTCTCTCCTCTCCTCCTCTGCAGAGTTTCCAAAATGCCAAGGTATTTTGAGTACAACGCTTTTAGGCTTCCTCCGTGTACTATAGCAGACCCTATTCCATTGGCAACTGCTCTTGAGATCCTTCTAGAAAGCAGTTCACTGTTCACTCTGCTGATCACTTTGTTTGAAACATTCCCAATTTCTTTGCTGCTTGTCTTTGTGGCGCATGCTTTCTCATGCTGTTTCACAAAACATAAGATGCATCTATAGAAACATTGGCTTGTCAATGTTGTTTCTTTCCCCCTGGTGCCAATATAGTTGTGTTGCGGAGTGGTTTATGAAGCTATTGATACAGTCCATTTTAGCTGTTGTGCATGAATCAGTCTGGAGGTGTGGATCTGTGGGACATATTCTCCTTCCTTCATAGCAAAGGGTCAGCCAGCTGGCTCTGGCTCATTCCTTAGGAATGTCTTGCTTTTTCTTCATCCCCAAAAGAAAAGGTAGCATTTGACAGCTCTTTCTCCAGCTTCATCCATTTTTCCTGGAGGCACAGCAGTGCAATGGGAAATGGTGAAAACAGCATAGCAGACATAGATCTTCAGTGTTGTTTAATTGTTGCGGAATTAGACAGTGTGTGTGGGGGGGGGGATGGATTCCTTGCCCCCTATATGTGATGCTTTCATTTCAATAGCAGTACTTAATACTGAGCATATTACACCAATCCTGATCCGACTGCACTGGTTATCAATTAGTTTCCAAGCCCAATTCAAAGTGCTGGTTTTGACTTATAAAGCCTTAAACATCTCAGGACCACAATACCTCAAGGACCGCCTCTCTACATATGAACATGCCAGGACCTTGAGGTCATCTTCTGAGGCCCCTCTTCACGTGCCTCCTCCACAACAGGTCTGGAGGGTGGCAACACAAGAACAGGCCTTTTCTGCAGTGGCTTCCCATCTGTAGAATGCTCTCCCCTGGGAGGGTCACCTGGCACCTTCATTATGCACCTTTAGGTGCCAGGCAAAAACATTCCTATTTAACCAGGCCTTTGGCTAATTGACATCCAATTCCCTTTTAAAATATGTTGGGGAAGGGGGAATTATTGGGTTATTCTTGTTTTGTTGTTATTGTGTATTTTGTGTTTTATATTATCACCTAGTAACCTAGATCAGGGGTGAGGAACTTGAAGTCCACATGCATGAGGGCTTTCCCCATGCCTAATTAGGGGAGTGATCTTCATGCAGATGCAGCTCACAGGGAGAGAGGTTTTAATTCTTCACCTCTCACCGCTTCCTAGCTGCTGTGTAGCTTGTGGGCTGCCTGCTGAGAAGGACATGGATTCTACCAGCAGATGCACAATTTGATGGCATTCTAGACATTATTACAACCAATTACCACTAGTGATGATGGAGTATGTGGGCTTTGGCACCAGTTCACCAGAGATATGCTCTGCCTATTTCTTTCCCCAAGTAAAGCAAGATGGGCAGTTTGATGGCAGTGGTCAAGTGTGAGCAAGCAAAATCCATCCATTCAGCTGGCTATCTGAACCTGGCTCCAGTTCCCTGGCTTCAACTAAATGTGAACCTGGAAAGAGTTTGCATTCTGCAGAAGTGAGACCAGCTGCTGCTGGGCAAGCCCATGTTTGGCAACAAGTGGAGGATTTTCACCAAGATTAAGGAGATTAAGGCCCTAATGCCCATTGATAGTGGGCAAAGCTTTATTAAGTCATAAAAAGTGGAGTTGTAATCCATTTGCAATGTGCATGTTGCTGCACTGCCAGCAGGCCAGATTGAAGCTGGATTGCAGCACAGTGGCAGGGATATCTTCCACTGTTGATTGTGGGTCTCTCTTTCTCTCTCTCTCTCTCCCTCTTACTCAACAAATGACAACCCTACCTTCAGAATGGTGCATCACTACAGCTCTTGGCAGAACAGTGAAGGAAAGGCAGGCATCCAGCTGAGCTGTGTTACATTTTTAATCAACGGAAAGCTGAGCCCTGATTATGGGAAATAAGGCCGCTAATAGCAATTCATTATGGAGAGGAAAAGCCAACTCATGAGTGCAGGAGGAGTTGGACAACCTGCAGCTCTCAATGGTGGTGAAATGAACTGAAGAAGCCCATGCGAAGCTGGTACAGGGTGAGTCTTTTAAAAGAGGCCCTGTGGAACATGTGTGCTCTGTATCCACAGGGCCTCTTTTAAAGGACTCACCCTGTATAACTCAATTTAATAGCTTGAACCTTGAGTCCTAATCTCATCTTGACCAATCATGTGTTTGCTGGTCTCCTATGACTTGACATTGATCAGCTTTGCAGCTTGACCCCTGTGCAAACTTATTCAGAAGTAAACCCCATTGGGCTGGAGTCAGCTAATGGATCCCACTAGCAGAAGCCAGCACAAGGACTTCTGCTGGGACAATGGGGCTTTCCATCCCTGTCCTCCCCCTGCCCCCCAAGTTGGCTTGTGGAAGGTGTTGTGGGAAACCCAAAACAGTGGCTGGAAGGAGTAGAGGAGAGGAGAGATTCCTCCATCTGGCAAGCTGAAATGCATGTCCTGATGGAACAATCTCCTTAGCACTACACTGCATTCCTCCTATTGAGTCCAGTGAGCTTTCCAAGTAAGTGTGTATAAGGCTTCAGATATAAACAATCTGGTTTAACATCAGATAAGGAATAAGGTGTTTTTTCCCATCCATAAAAGATGGGCATACCAAGTTATATGTGTTTTGAGATCCTATGCAAGATGAAGAAAGTGAAGTTCTTCCTGCATTTAAAGTATGGTATTCATTTTTGACAATGTGCCCTGAAGAGAGCAATGAACCCCCCCCTTTCCCCCTAGAAGAATATGGTAAACAAAAAGTGCTCTAGTCAGCTGGGCCCCCAAGTCTGTCAGCTGTATGACTGTTGTCTCTGTTTAGCTACTGCAACAAACATCCTAAGCTTTGTGGAGGAATAGAACTAGAAAATCAATTAGCTGTTCAATTCATAAAATAAAATAGCAGGGAAGGTTCACTATTCTCTGAGATTTTCCTAGATCAAGAGAGGGCAGGAAAGGGAGTTATGGACATTGGCTCTCTAACAACTACAAAGGTCCATATTACAACATTTGAGAGTCCCTACTAGGAAAAAGGAGTCAGGCATGGCAAGGTCTTCTGAGATTGTTCATTTTTTTCATGTCCACTGAACAGTATAGAGTCCAGTTCTAAGCATGCTTATTCAGATGTGAGCCCCATCACCATGTGAGTGATGTTTCTCTTAGATATGTTAAGCTAAAGTCTTCAGCCTTGAGTTGCATGGTACTTGAACAGCATAACAATTCATATTATATTTCTAATTATTTTCTTTCTAAAGTTTGTAGCCGTCAGGGAAGCTTAATGACAAATGTTCAAGCAAGCAAGAAACCCAAAATATGTTCTTCAACACTTATGATTCTGCATCCATCTTTCAAGCTTGTTACTTATGAGGGTGCTGGTTTCGTTGTTGAATAAGTTGACTACTGACTAGTTTGGCAACTGCCAGACTCATAAAAATGATGCCCACTGTTTCTTAATGACATAAAACTATTATGTGTATCAGTGCTGGTCTTCTAATTCAGATACCAAAGATGGCTTTTGCTGCTGAAAAAGATGTACATTGTCAAAAATGGTGTCTCATGCCTAGCTAATGCACTGGTATGCATTGCCTTCTTTAGAGTTCACACAGGGCCAGCTGGTTAAGGAACCTGTTTGGGAGCTGCTACCCATAAATCTTTGGTGTTCATTCATAAGCTTCCACTCTCCTGAGACAAAACTGTTGCAAGTAGACCTATGAAACATCTTACTGTGTGCCGATCTTCTTTGCACCAGCAGGGCATCTTCAGCTTCAAAGTTGCAAAGAAAACCAGTCTCTGTAACAAAATAACTGCAGATCTCAACAGTTTCTTTATTGCCTTGTGAGGATGCTTTGAGTGTGTGTGACAATTGGCTTGGAAGACTTAAGACCATAGGTAGGCAATCTAAGGCCTGGGGGCCAGATCCGGCCCAATCGCCTTCTAAATCCGGCCTGCGGACGGTCCAGGAATCAGCTTATTTTTACATGAGTAGAATGTGTGCTTTTATTTAAAATGCATCTCTGGGTTTATTTGTGGGGCATAGGAATTTGTTCATCCCCCCCCAAAAAAAATATAGGCTGGCCCCCACAGCTGTTAAGAAGCATTCAAGGCTGGTAATTGAATTGTTTAAATAAGGAGGGATCCAGGCAATTCTTCTTGAAAGAAGTGGACTGCTGCAGTGTCTTTTAAGCTAGCTGATGCTACTGTTAGCTGTTGCTATGGGAAGGATTTGAAGGTGAGAGTTGTTCCATTCCACGGCAAGCAGTGATATGCTTGAATATTTGAGCTCACATTGGGTATGAAATGTAATTGGAGATATTTACTAATATTTCAGTAGCAATTTATTTCTGGTGTGTGATTCCCTGAAAGCAAACTGTGAGAAGAACATATGGACATTGTCTATACACTTCTTGTGGAGTTTACATTATTGGAAGCAAAGCTTCTGTCTGTTTTAGGAGACTGAAAATGTGCAAGAGTTTCATGGTGTATGCTTTACTAAATTCTGGACTGTCTTGCAATGTATTGACATTGTGCGCAAATAGTGACTAAATGGTCTGTTCCAGATGTTGACTTTAACATTCATCGGCCTCAGCCAGCATAACCGATGGTCAAGGTTGATGAAAGTTGTAATTCAACAACATTTGGATGGCAGTATGTTGACTAGCAATGGTCTGTTCTGTGGTTAGTTACCTCAGGTATCTTTTTTAGCCTTGCCATTGCAACAGTAGAAGCCAGGATGATTTGCTGAAAACTCTGCTGGTCTTGCAACTTGCAGTCGTTTGCTCAAATGTGTGTCAGTCTGTTTGTTTGCTCATTTTGTTTAGGACTTTTACTAACCATCCTGTCTCAGAAGGAGCCCAGGACAATATACAACAAACACAAAACAAAATGCGTCAACCATCAATAAAAACGTAGTGTGTAATAAAGTAGCAAATTTAGTTTTGTCAAGAATGACTTGCTGGTATGGTGTTGGGCAAGTTGCTCTTAGCAGAACCCTCTGCCTAGAATTAAGTCCCATTGAGGTTAATGGAACCTACTCCCAGGTAACTGTGTATAGGATTGTTGTTGCAGTAACTTGTAAACAGATGTTATTTCGCTTCCTAGGCCTTTGCAGGGCTTAGTGATCTATAGAAAATGCCCACATAAAGCTAAAACAAATACAGAAAATTGTGGAAGTAGAACTACTATCACTTGGAAGGCAACCATCTTCCACCACCAGCACTCCAGTTGCCAACACACAATGGTCTCACCAGAAGACAGCTCAGTCAGTAGAGCATGAGACTCTTAATCTCAGGGCTGTGGGTTTGAGCCCCATGTTGGGTGAGATTCCTGCATTGCAGGGGTTTGGGCTAGGCTAGATGGTCCTTATGGTCCCTTCCAATTCTCTGATTCTATTTTTCTTCTATCTAAGTCGATCCTTCAGGTGGGGCTTGGTGCACTCTGCCTCTTGCTCCACCTTCAAACTGGTCTTGGGGGAAGGGGAGTTTCTGACCAGAGAAGCTGCTCAAAGTTGGAGAGAGTTCAAGCATGTGTCCCTGCCTGCTTGCCCAACTCATTTCATGAGCCCTTGCTGATGTTCTGACATAAGCAGCAGACTTAACGCATGACCCATTGTCAGAACCAGCTTCAGTGAGCAAGCTGAAGGAAACAAAGCTGTTTGGCAGGCTTAAGTACCTTGGCAAGTTACAAATAAGTTACAAATAAGAAAAAAAGTCAACAGGATGAAGACTGAAGACATTGGGGAAGCAAGGATACATTAGGGATCACCAAAAGAAGATGGGACAACGGGAAGCATGTTGTGTGTTAATCTGGGTCAGTAAACAATGGCTAGAAAGCAATGCAGGCTGCAGTTCTTCCCAGCATACGGTGCTAATCCTTCATAGTATGCTGTACGCAAAACCCATCGGGTCACATATGAGGTCCAACTGGCAAATACTTAAGCTCCATCCCTTTTGTCCTGCCCTTGTCTGTGGAACTAATTGCTCCAATTCCATAAGAAGAGTCTTTGTTTCTCTCCTCTCTCCCCGACGCCCCCCCTCCAATGGTGAAGGCTTGCTTAGATGCTCTGTATTGTTTAGCATGGGATGAATGGCTATCTGTGTTCTTGGTAAGGAGGGGGGTGGGGAGTGAGCCTCTGTGCTGGCTAAGGACTGGCAAGCCAGTGGATCAGCACTTCTGCTGGTACAGGCAGAAATAAGTAAGCATCTGGCATAGAAAGCTTGAGAGTTCACAATAAAGGCAGGGAGACTTGTCTGTGCTGCTTTTCCAAGGTTTGAGCATCCTTGCTTACTTGTAGAAAGACTTGATGATGTACAGCTTCCCCCACCCCCTTTAATTGCCCTGGCACAGATTGAATTCAGAGATTTGCCTTCTGCTTTTCACTTTGCCCAGAAGTAGCTTTGTGACACTCCTTCCCCATTCAAAGGCATTTCAACAAATGGTCCCCTACCAAAGCACCAATGAATTCAAAGTTGCTCATTGGCTGCCACTGGGTGACAAAAGGCTCTTCATGCCTGTGATTCCATGCATGCTTCTCATGAGTAAAATGAATTGGCCTCTGAACACCTTCTTAAGCTTTGTCCTGTCCTGTCCAATTCCATGTGAATTCAAGGATTATTTATTTATTTCATAAAATTTACATACCGCTTGACTGTAGAAAACCTCAAAGTTGTTTACAAAGTCAAAGTGCCTAGCAAGTTGTTCACAGCAGGCCTCTGATGCAACAGTCATCTCTTCCAGGCCGAGCAGCAGATCCAAGAATCCCATTCACCACCTGGAAAAGTTATTCTAGAGGTGGCTGCTTGGGGATGTGGTGGTGGTAGTCATGCTAGAGAAGTCCACCAACACATGGTAGGCATGAATATGTGCTTGGACTTGTGTTTGAATGGATTCATCCTGGGATCTTTGCTGCCTGCGCTCTAGCTGGCGTCATTGCCTGGAGCTCCTCAGCATTCGCAGGAGACTCAGGGTTCAGCAATCTTTTGGCTGTAATCTTCAATGCCCAAATGACTCATCAGTAGGGAGAGATTCCTCTCTGTCTCTCTTCCTGTCCTCCCTATGCACCAGCCCTCCCCACACTACTGCTGCAAAGTGCCTGCCTTCCACCCCCATTTCCCTCACTCTCACCCCCCCCTTCCCCAGCAGCTGTATTGTAAAGAAGGAGAGGCTGAAGAGGTTTCACATGTTCCTTAGAAAAAAAACGAGGGGCAAGAACTCCCACAGGGATTTCTCATTTGAAGAAAGCTGTTGCTCGTCAATCCATACTAAGCCGTTCTGGGTTTCTGTCATGGGAAAAAACTCCACATTTAATTTAGAACAGTAAAAGGGGGTTAAAACTCCCTTTTGCTTTTTGCAGAGCTTTCAGAGAAAACTAGCTGTATGATAAAGAGCTTCCGGCCACACTCTTTTAATACACACATTTGTTGCTGGCAACTGCATACCCAGCTGGGGGGCTGTATTTCCCTTTGAGGGAGGTGTGCGGCGATTGATGAGCAACTTGAAAAGCTCCCTCTATGCTTCTCTCTCTCTTTTTTAAGCCAGAGATGTTTCAAACAGCCATTTCCTTCACCACAAGTTGGTAAACGCAGGCAAAGCAGACCAAACTAATTTAATTAAAATCTCCCCTTCAGTGTGGTAACTGAATCCAGAGCAGTCTTGAAATTCTATAGGCAGGATGTGCAGTCGTTTGCTTTTTCTTGCAATTCTTTCCCCTCCCCCAGAAATGTGTTATGCTGGCCAGTTGGAATCGGTATTCTCCTGCTGATGTCTCTCTCCTTCAAGAGGGTTGTATATGTGTGATGGAGAGAAGTGGGGAGGGGGAAATAGGTTCTCTGCTAGCATACTCTTTGCTTTAATCCTTTTTTCTGAACAAGGCAAACCACTTCCAAATGCAGAGGCTGCTGCACAACAGAGCATTCTGTCTTGTGTCCAACAAAAATCCCTGCACATGGCAAACTAGCTTGTTAAGGAGAAAGCTAGCCTATAATCATTTGCCCTCCACTGTGTGTGTGTTGCATGTGTCTCTTCCTGCAGCCTTGAACTGGCAGTAGACTTGCCACCTCATTGAGTCCTAGGCCTATATACCATATTTTTCGCCCTATAGGATGCACCGGCCCATAGGACGCACTTATTTTTTTGGGGGAGAAATAAAGAAAAAAAATTATTCCCCCCCCGAGCCCCAAAGAGCAAGGAAGCCATGACAGTGAGCGGGATGGATCCCGCTCGCTGTCCTGGCTTTGTTTTTAGCCTCGGGCTGGGGGTCCGGGAGCGATGGCAAGGTTGCGCAACCTCGCCATCACTCCCGGAGCTTGCTTGCGGGGCTGGGGGCGGGGGAAGCCTGAGCTTCCCCTGACCCCAGCCCCCACCCCAGAACAGGCTGTTGCCCGCAAGCCTTGCGTGCCCGGGGGGAACTCCTCCCGGGCGCGCAAGGCTTGCGGACACCTGTGCGAAGCACGGGGCGTCCCCCTCTTGAGGCTGTGAGCAAGCACTACAGTGGTACCTTGGTTTGCAACCGTTTTGGATTACAACCACATCAAACCCAGAAGTGTGTGTTCCGTTTTTGGATTACAACCCATTTTTGGGGGGAGGCCCCATTAGCAAAAGTGCGCCTTGGGTTACAACCTGTTTTGGTTTACAACCGGACCTCCAGAATGGATTGTGGTTGTAAACCAAGGTGCCATTATACTTTGGCTGGCGTATGCAGTGTGGCTGCGGACTAGAGATGTAGGTCACATTCACACACATACTTGATTAACTTTAATAAATTCTGCTAATGTGCTTTAAGCCCAATGTCCTCTCTTCCAAGAGGAGTTCAAGGTCAGACTAGAAACAAATTCTTTAAAGATGGGTCCCTAAAGATGAGCGCCGCAACCCCAGAGTTGGTCACGACTGGACCTAATAGTTGGGGTCCCTTTACCTTTACCTTTAAGGGTGCTTAGAGTTGTTTGGGTCCCCATCCCCAGCAATCTGAACTCTGGTTAAGCAGGCGGCATTGTTCATATGTTGCAACTCACTCCCAACATTTTTGTCCTAGGAGATATATGCATCCATTTATGTCTGTCATAAAAGTTCCAAGTAAAGAGGATGCCTGAGTAAGGGTGTCTCTGTGTGCACTTTTTTTAAAAAAAGAAGGCAGTGATGAATAAAAAACCTCAAGGTGAACTGTGCTGTTTCTTCCCCTTTGCCCAAGTCAAAGCATTTCCTCCCTTCTATTCCACAGTAGTGACATCGGTGGCTAGAGAAAAATTATTATAGACCTTCTGTTCCTCCCATTTAAAAATGAAAAAAGAAAAATTATTTTGCTGACATCACATTTTACATTTAAAATGTGTTTAATTTTGAAACAAACAGGGTTTTATGGCATAAAGGCTCACTTTTAGTCAAAAGAGTTCTTTTCCCCATGAAAATCCTCATGATGTCCCACGTTATAGCAACCAGACATAAACATAGGTGGAAGTTCCTTCTGCTTCTTGGGTGTCTGGGGTAGAGAGTTGTTTGAAATCAGTCTTGAAATCTGTTTTAAATTTCTGCATTTAGCTCACATGTTTACAACCACTGTGGAAAGATACCTGCACAGATAGTTTCCCATGAGGATACTGGAGAATCTTGCTGAGTTTGAACCGGTGCCATGTTTTTTTTTGGGGGGGTGTGTGTGTAAGTAATACAGCATATTTAAGGTCTGCACTGACATTCTGGAACTACTTCTGCAGAAATCTCTATCCTTCTGTTCTTTGCAGCTGGGTTTTAACAAGCAGTGGTTAAGTGTCAAATATGTTGTGAGGACAAACCCCACTAACCCTTGTTGAAGCATAGATAAGAGTGCACCCATCTCTGTAAGGGACACAGTCTTCGATTTCACGCACATCTGTGATTTGCCCTCTCCCCAGCCTGTCAGAGGCTTAGTAACTCTAGGATATACTGTGTGATTCAAAGCTAATATATACCACATGGCAAATGTCTAATACACCAGGCCTCTTTGGCTGATTTTCAGATTGGGACAAAGTTTCAATTTGTTTCTCTAAGCTTTGTCCTGCAAATCTAAACATATTTACTAGAGAGTAAGATCATTGAGGGTGGCTTCTCAGTAAATGTATTTTTAGGGCTGTACTGCCCTTACCTTACCTTACTTTATTCCATCTCAAGACACCCCGTAGGTGTTTATCTAGCTGCTGCTTATTCCAGTTTACAAGGTTTCAGAACGTCCCACCAAACTGGATCAGGGAGAGCCGGATAGTGTCTCTTCCTATAGTAGATAGATGTGTAAATAGAAGGGGTCTGCATTTTCAGAAAAGCAAAGGCTGGAAAGTAGGTACGGAGTTAGGTCTGTCATTCTTTCCTCCCCCATGTGAAGTATTGCTGTTTCTTAAGGCTTGTGACCAAGTGACATTTTATTTCTACGTTGCTGTGCTAAAAATGAACTGCTGGGTTTATCTCTTGCTAGCTACACTTCTTTCTCTAAGCAGGTGGCGCTGTGGGTTAAAGCCTCAGCGCCTAGGGCTTGCCGATCGAAAGGTCGGCGGTTCGAATCCCCGCGGCGGGGTGCGCTCCCGCTGCTCGGTCCCAGCGCCTGCCAACCTAGCAGTTCGAAAGCACCCCCGGGGGCAAGTAGATAAATAGGTACCGCTTACCAGCGGGAAGGTAAACGGCGTTCCGTGTGCGGCTCTGGCTCGCCAGAGCAGCGTTGTCACGCTGGCCACGTGACCCGGAAGTGTCTGCGGACAGCGCTGGCCCCCGGCCAATAGATGTGAGATGGGCGCACAAACCCCAGAGTCTGTCAAGACTGGCCCGTTCGGGCAGGGGTACCTTTACCCTTTACCTTTAGCTACACTTCTTTCTCTAAGCAGTACATAGAAGGGGTCTGCATTTACAGTGGTACCTCGGGTTAAGAACTTAATTCGTTCCGGAGGTCCGTTATTAACATGAAACTGTTCTTAACCTGAAGCACCACTTCAGCTAATGGGGCCTCCCGCTGCCATCACACCGCCGGAGCACGATTTCTGTTCTCATCCTGAAGCAAAGTTCTTAACCAAAGGTACTATTTCTGGGTTAGCGGAGTCTGTAACCTGAAGCGTCTGTAACCTGAAGCGTCTGTAACCTGAAGCGTCTGTAACCCGAGGTACCACTGTAGCTGTAATTCTAGATCCTCACAAGACCCTGGAACAGGAATGAAGAGCCCGTGACCCTCCAGATGTTGCTGGACTACAGCTCCCATCCTGACTGGCCATTAGCCATGCTGGCTGGACTGATAGGATCAGTCCAACAACATCTGTAGGACCTCATGTTCCCTAGCTGTGCCTTGAAAGACTGTAGCCTTACTTCAGTACAAATGGCAAAACCCTCAAATAAATGGCATAAGTGCATTCAGATTTTAGGGTTGTTCCAAAGAATACTGTCAGTCTTAAGCTGGACCTAGGGAACCATCAAGCCTCAAGGGATAGCAGTAGCCCTTGTCCCTTGAGAGGTCCTTCTTGGAACCTTGTGCGCCTTCTCTCCCCTAAGTAAAGAGGCTCTTCTGCCAGAACAGAACAGATGGTTTTGAGATAATCTCTGTTCCCTGATCATTCTCTTTGGGTTCAGGAATATTGAAATCTTCACTGCTTCTGTCTCTTTGCCTTTGCTGAAGTACAATCTCTAGCACAACCAATGGTGAGGAATGATGGCAGTTGAGAAGGCTATAGGTTCCTTATCCCTGGCTTACTACCAACATTTTAAAAAAATGATTAAAGATGTGAGCAAATCATTGCACTCCTATTAGAGGCCTGCCATATGCGTGAAGTATGGTGTCTGTTTGGGAATGTGTTCCTAGCCTGTGATCCTGATAGGAGGAATGTGGAACATTCTTTAAGAGCGTTGGCATCCTTGGCAGGAGCAAGTTTGACGACACACTTCTTTGTCATAACAGGAAATTCTGGCCGTTTTTCTATGCAATCAGTCACTGCTTCTGTGCAGACTTCATTCTCAAACATATGCACATTTTTGGCACACAGATATCACCCCTTGCCATAATGGATGGTGCTATATAATCCTAAATATTCAGAGCAGCCAAGTCTTCCAAAGTTCCATCAAAAAATGGGGGAAAGGCATGGAAGATGAGATCATGACAAAACGGCCTAGCTAAAGAAACAAGCCAGCGGTGGGGTAAGGGAAGAGACTGGGCTGGAAAGAGCAATAATCACACCCATTACCACTGGTCTCTTGCAAACTTTCCTTAAACTTAAGATACATTGCAACTTTGCACTTGTTTTTAAATGTATAGTCATGTTTGTAAATAGTTTTTAATATATACAGCATTTTTTTAATAACACACATTGTTGGGAAGGGAAGTCTTAAATCTTTATTTCTCTCCATTTTGTTTTTTTGAATGCTGGGTGGGGGGCAGCCAAAGCAGAGCCAAGCTTGAGTCCAGCAGGATGAGTGGCCAGCATACCGTTTGCCTGTGGCTGAAGCACTATTCAGCAGGGGGCTCTCCAAAGGATGCACTGTTTGCTAGGTAGGCTCCAGAGAAGGCAGGGAAGCAAATGGGCTCAAGCATGGATGGGGATTGAGCCTGGGAATTTTGGGATGCAGAGCAGATGTTCTAAATCAGGTCTATGGCCCTTTCCCTGCATTTGAAGGCACTTCTTTTCCAACAACTTGTGAACTGTCCTGTGATCTTCAGATGAAGGTTGATAATACAAATTTAATAAATAATAACAAGGTTCCAGATCTGATTTTACAAGACTATAATGTTATTAGTTCTGGCTCTCTTGGTTTGCTTTTATGCTCTCTTTAGTCTTGGTAGGTTGTTTGCAACATCTATTTTGCTTTTAATGATTGAATTACTTCTTTTGGTTTTGTATACCTTTGTTGCCTGCTCTGATTGCCTCCATTTGAGGAGGAAAATTTGGGTTATGAATTAAGTAAGCAAATAAGAATTTGTGGCCAAGTGCTTAAAGAGGACGGGGCTCCATGTTTTTGCAATACTATAGCCTTAAAGGGGTACCAAGATGCAGGTTGTGAGGTTTCTGGTCCAAGTCCTGGTTAATCTTGAAGGATAACTTTTGGAAGCATCAGAAATGACCTGCTACAGCCCATTTTGCTTGTGTGGCATGGTGTGGATGACTTATACCTGCCCATGCCCTGCAAATATGGAAGATCTAGAGTACTGGCAAAACACAGTATTAAATGGACCCAATCTATTCTTTTAGGGCTCTTGTTCTGGCATGCTGGAGGAAGTCCCAGGTATCTTGAATGGATCTGTAAAAGTGCTTTGGTGTTAGGGAGCTTTGAGGCTGCAGGTCTCTCTCTTGTCCCTCCTTTTTCTAGGTGGGTTGAAATGTGGGAATGCTGGAAATGCGCTTTGATTTGCTTAGTGGCTGAGGTTCAACTGTTGGATAACAAACTGTTCCTACTAATGGCAAAATACTTTCCATGTGGAATGATTCTTTCCTAGTTGTGTGTAAGAATAACAAAAAATAAAATAAGATAAAATAAATGCTTGGCTCTCCCATCCTAAAAATGCCGCTATTTCAGGAGTCATTGAAAGGCGTCTTGGCATCCTCACTCTATAATTTTTTGACCCAGGAATTTTGCCAGCAGCCCACTGCATGAGTTTGAAATGAGTTTTAGAATTACAGGGCATGTGGAGGATCTAAAGATTCTGGCTTCTCACCCAGCACCTTGCACCATCTCACACCCGAAAATGACCCTGATCACTGTCTAGGTACAGATTGTCCGAGCAAGGCACGCCATGTGCAAGGTTCCTACAGGAGTTAAAAACTTACCTAGCTGTTCTAATAAGTAAAGCAGAATGCATTGTAAGCTGCAAGGTAGGACAGGGAATAAAAACCAGGAAAGGAAAGGAGGCATGAGAAGGGAGTTTTAAAACCATGTTGTGGGTGTCTTTGAAGAGGAGACTTGTGCATAAAAACATTTTATAGCAGTTCTTGCAGTTTCTTTCTTTCTTTAATGTGGATGTATACTGCATATGGGACGCGGGTGGTGCTGTGGGTTAAACCACAGAGCCTAGGACTTGCTGATCAGAAGGTCAGCGGTTCGAATCCCCGCAACGGGGTGAGCTCCCATTGCTCGGTCCCTGCTGCTGTCAACCTAGCAGTTTGAAAGCACGTCAAAGTGCAAGTAGATAAATAGGTACCGCTCCGGCAGGAAGGTAAACGGCATTTCCGTGCGCTGCTGTGGTTCGCCAGAAGTGGCTTAGTCATGCTGGCCACATGACCCAGAAGCTGTACACCAGCTCCCTTGGCCAATAAAGCAAGATGAGCGCTGCAACCCCAGAGTCGGTCACGATTGGACCTAATGGTCAGCGGTCCCTTTACCTTTACCTATACTGCATAGATGTATATATAATAATGCATATGTGTGGTTACTGCATCCTGAATGATGGACTTTCAGGCCAACATGTGGCATTTGGAAAGTCACAGATTTTGAGAAGACCTCAGGTTCCATATTCACACAATTCAGAGTTTCATTTGGACTCTGCTTCCATCTGTCTCTGTATTCAATGCAACTGAATATCTGTATATATCTGTTTTCATCAATATATCTGTATTCAGAGCAACTGTTATATAGGGCCACATTTCTTTCTCCCCTCTGGGAGACCTAGGCTTCCATTGGTTCCATTGGAAACCAAGTCTTCTGTAGGCTAGTCTCTTCCAATACTCAAGTGAATCCAGATCTGTGTGCAGGTTACTCTGGAGGCATCAGAGGTGTGCCTGTCTCTTGTCAGTATAACTCCCAAGCTATCTTTAGGTGTGGAAAAGTCAACAATGACATGGTTGTTGTTATTAAACATCCATCTTGTCTAAAAAGCAGTAACAAATTTTCTGGTTTCTGTTCCTTGCAGCCACTAAGAAATGATGCAATGTTTTATTTATTTGTACTGTTTGGTTAAAAAGAAAGAAATAATATATTAATATTCATAACATTTTCCCTTCAGAGGCCATTCCCAGCTACCCAAGCGGCATGATGGAAGCCACTCGAGATGCTGGCATCAAGCAAGCCCCACCAACGCGGACAGAGAAACCAGCTGCTGATTTTGCCTATGTTGGGATAGATGCCATCTTGGAGCAGATGCGGAGGAAAGCCATGAAACAAGGGTTTGAGTTCAACATCATGGTAGTCGGTGAGTCTTTTTCCCATGTGGTTCACTTTAGTCAGATTATGGAACTGGCTCCCTCAAGAGAGGTGGTGATGACTACCAGCTTGGATGGCCTTAAAATAGGATTAGACAAATGAATGGAGAATAAGGCTATTTATTTATTTATTTGTTTGTTTATTTATTCATTTATTTCATAAAAATTATATACTACTTGATTGGAAAAAAATCCTCAAAGAGGTTTACAAAAACATATAAAATCAGGGGAAATTTACAATACATTAAAACGTGCAAGAAGTTAATATACTAAAACAGATTAAAATTCATATCAGTATCTGTAAGCATCTGGGTAGGCTGTCTAAGCAAGAACATTTTTAGCAGGCACTGAAAAGAATAGAGTGAAGATGCCTCACTCTCCGGCGAGCTAGGGACAAAGGTGAGAGCTGTTTCCTAGTTCTGCTGGATCTCTCAGCGGCCTTTGATACAATCGACCATAACATCCTTCTGGACCGTCTAGAGGGGTTGGGAGCTGGGGGCACTGTTATACAGTGGTTTCGCTCCTTTCTCCTGGGCCGTGTTCAGAAAGTGGTGGTGGGGGATGAGTGTTCAGACCCTTGGGCCCTCACTTGTGGGGTGCCTCAGGGTTCCGTCCTCTCCCCCATGCTTTTTAACATCTATATGAAGCCGCTGGGAGAGATCATCAGGGGGTTTGGACTGGGTGTCCATCAATATGCAGATGATACCCAGCTCTACCTTTCTTTCAAATCAGAACCAGTGAAGGCGGTGAAGGTCCTGTGTGAGTGCCTGGAGGCGGTTGGAGGATGGATGGCGGCTAATGGATTGAAGTTGAATCCTGACAAGACAGAAGTACTGTTTTTGGGGGACAGGGGGCGGGCTGGTGTGGAGGACTCCCTGGTCCTGAATGGGGTAACTGTGCCCCTGAAGGACCAGGTGCGTAGCCTGGGAGTCATTTTGGACTCACAGCTGTCCATGGAGGCACAGGTCAATTCTGTATCCAGGGCAGCTGTCTACCAACTCCACCTGGTACGCAGGCTGAGACCCTACTTGCCCGCTGACTGTCTGGCCAGAGTGGTGCATGCTCTAGTTATCTCCCGCTTGGACTACTGCAATGCGCTCTACGTGGGGCTACCTTTGAAGGTG
Source organism: Podarcis vaucheri (assembly GCF_965113315.1). Taxonomy (NCBI): domain Eukaryota; kingdom Metazoa; phylum Chordata; class Lepidosauria; order Squamata; family Lacertidae; genus Podarcis; species Podarcis vaucheri. Next base: position 41,843,190 of record NC_138760.1, on the reverse strand, counting down.
ACTCGGAAACTACAACTAATCCAGAATGCGGCAGCTAGACTGGTGACTGGGGGCGGCCGCCGAGACCACATAACACCGGTCTTGAAAGACCTACATTGGCTCCCAGTACGTTTCCGAGCACAATTCAAAGTGTTGGTGTTGACCTTTAAAGCCCTAAACGGCTTCGGCCCAGTATACCTGAAGGAGCGTCTCCACCCCCATCGTTCTGCCCGGACACTGAGGTCCAGCGCCGAGGGCCTTCTGGCGGTTCCCTCATTGCGAGAAGCGAAGCTACAGGGAACCAGGCAGAGGGCCTTTTCGGTGGTGGCGCCCGCCCTGTGGAATGCCCTCCCATCGGATGTCAAGGTGATGGAAAACTACCTGACATTCAGAAAACATCTTAAGGCGGCCCTATTCAGGGAAGCTTTTAATGTATGATATTTTAGTGTTTTTTGGTTTCTGTGGAAGCCGCCCAGAGTGGCTGGGGAAACCCAGCCAGATGGGCGGGGTATAAATAATAAATTATTATTATTATTATTATCAATTGGCAGCGAGTTCCAACGTGTAGGTGCTGCCACGGTAAACAATTGAGTTCTTACAGGTGCAGAACAGGCTAGTGGCTCTGTCCTACCTCCACTGTTGGATGCAATATGTCTCTGACTACCCTTTGCTGGGAATCACAAGTGGGTAGAGAGCTGTTGTGCTCATGTCCTGCTTGTGGTCTTCTCATAAGCTCCTGGTGTTGGCTACTGTGAGAATAGGTCCAGCAGGATTGTTCTGGTGTTCTTGCATATGCTGCAGCAGTGCCATTGGGGGAGAACCTGTTTCTTGTATGGCTTCTTAAGAGAATTTTTTTCTCTGTGTATCCTTGCAACAGAGGGCGTAGTAAGAGTTGGGAATTCTAAAGTTATCGGATTTGATAAATGCATTACGAAACTAATTCCACGTGTGTTGTGGGCTGAATGTCAAGGTGACCGTGTGTTTCCTCTAATAAGCGTCTTTGTCCTGACTGGAATGTCAAAAGAGCAAGAACTTGTACCTTTTAATAGTTTGACTCTGTTGCTGCAGCCAGAATAGCTGTATTGCATTTGTCATTGATTGTTTGGGACTGCTAAATCATACCCCTGGAAAAAAGACACCCACTGGAAAAATTGCCCTATCGCCTGCTGATACATTGATGAATTGGTTGGGACCATCAATCCTTCTCTACCTCCCCTATTCTCCTCTCCAGAAAGTACTTTGATTTCTTCTAGTGTCCCAGCCCTTTCAGCTGGTTGGTGATGATGAGGGCAGTGTTGCTTGCTGAAGTTTTGCAAGCGATAAATAGCCCTACAGGGGCTTATTTCCATTTTTAGGACTAAATGTGACCTCACTGCAGGTTCTTTGTTTACAATTGGATTCTCTGATGGTTTGGGAATAAGTGGCATGGAAGACTTGCAACAAATCTGTGTGGCTTACTTAAAACACAAATTAGTGCATTCATGGTTCCTGCTCAGTGTTGTGTGTGTATATGAGAGAGAGAAAGAGGGGTCTGTGTAGTCACAAAGTGGGAGGTATGAGTGTTACTAGGGAAGACACCAGCTTATCCCTAACCCTTCTGAACATCTAGACACAACATTTTTGCATACACTATCTCGCAGTTGATCTATGAATCCCAGATTGGAGGAAATGCCTACTGTATTTTCTCATGCTTAGGAAAAAGGGATGTGTTTTCCTTCCACCTGACAGCCACTCACTTCTCATAACTCTGGGGAAAAGGTGGGGCTCCTTGCCTTTATGAAGTTCACTGGACACAGTTCTAATATTTTTTGCTTTGTCACATCTTCCTCTGTGATGATGTCACTCCTCTTGTGCTCTGTTCACAAGAGGCTTCACTTGGGAATTAAGAGGCTGTCAGTTCTGCAGGACAGTGCAGAGAAGAACGCTTTCATTTTTCACAATCCCGGAACTCTTCTTGTGAAGTGCCAACTTCTAATTAATTGGCCGGAAGGAACAAAAAAAATGACACATTATTCAAGTGCTGTAATTAGAATGACACCAGGGGGAGCTGGCATTACTTTTGAGTCTGGGCTGACTGCCTGCCAGCTGGACTGGCTTCTACAGTATTTGAAAGAATTATTCTGGAATTCTGAATGAGAGAATGGGCTGGATTTATAGCATTGCCGAGTTTATGGCATTAAGCAAAAGTGGTGCATAGGTCGCAGGTTCAGAAAGGAAGGGGGGAAATCACATAATTAAGACTAACAGCCAATCAGTCTGCTTCATATTCTAGCCTTCTATGTCACTGCTATTTCAAGGGATAGGAAGGAACTCAATTGCCTCTAGTTATGGCAAGCTGTGGTGAGTCAAAGATGAAGCATGTGACTTGCTTAAGAAGGCTAGTAGTCCAACCCCAGGTGTGCAAAAGGACAATGTAACATGAGTCCTAATGTATGGCTGCAGTGAAGCCTCAGGGAGATTTTCTCTGTATAAAAGCTAGTTCTGACATTTAATCTATTCGTCATGCTGAACTTATTGTGTGCACACATGTGTTGTGTACATGAGAAGTCCAGCAAAATGCACAGAGATGCATCGAGCCATTCTGTGCAGATCTGCCTTTGCACATGGCTTGACTTCCTGTTGGGAGTTCCAGCTGCAGGGGAACAAGCCATGCTGCTTTGATTTGTCTGGCTATTTGTCCATCTAGCCTAGTATTGTCTACTCTTGACTTGCAGCAGTTCTCCAGGGTCATAGGAAGGGGTCTTTCATGTCACCAGCTACCTGGCTCTTGTTGTGGAGATGTTCCTCCTGCTGTAAGATGGAGAAGAGAGACATATCAGCAGGAAACCTCCAGAATTTAGTGGTGGATATTCAACAGCATGTAGCACCTTTGATGTTACCCCCAGATTTGTAGGATAAGTGACTGCACACAAACTTTAATCAATTGGTTGCCTAAAGGCAAATTTTACTCAACAAAAGCAAAGTGCTAATTTTCAAACCTAAATAAAGTTTTGAACGTTAGTAAGGTTTCCTGCTCTTCTCAGCTCCCTGACCAAACTCAGCCCATTTACCAAGTCAATACTTGCTTCTATGTGCCTTCTTGCTAGGATTTTTTAAATAATAGGTGTGCATCCTTGGGGGATTTTATTACAGTTTGTATTTATGTTATTTTAACCCATATTTAGCCCCAGCTATGGGCTTAAGATGGTAGCTGCAAACAAACTGAGGTAGTTAGATTTTATTTTGAATTAAAAGCACAGGGTTCTGTCCCAAAGTCCTCACTGAATGAATTGAATGGAAACAAATATTTGAATTTTTAAAGAGTACTGTGTTTCATCTCCTAGCAATGGCTTGGTGTGCAGGTTTGGCTGAGCCAACTCGAAACGTTTAGGAAGTGAAGCGTTCAGTTTGGGATTTTTCTGTCTTTATTTGTGGTTTGATGCAGACAGAGCCAGGAATAAATCTGCTTCCCTTGTTTCTTCCGAGACCCATAAAATAACCATTCCTGTTCACACAGCAGCTTGACTGTACCCCTGGAAGACTGAGTTGGATTCACTCCAGTGTGTGTATTTGTGCATATGTGGATATTTTGTAGAATCAACAAAATTGCCTGCTGAATTAAAACTGCAGCATTTCCCTGGGGCTGGTATTTATTTATTTTCAGCCTTGTAAATTTACGTGCATCTGCTCTGTGGCAAATATATCTGGAGTAGATGTATACCAATCCCAGACAACTCAAGTTTTCTGGGATTTCTCTTCCCTTGGTTTGCAAGCTGCCTGTCTTGCAATTCACTCTTGAGTTGAGTAGAAATATGAAAACTGGCTACTCCACACAGTCAATCTTGTGCTGTGGCTTATCCTTAGAGAAATCTCTCTGAAAGAATTAGAGTTTCACTGGCTCTTTAGGATGAATGTTTGCAGCTATCAGTTCACACGGTGGGCATATACCCTTAACATGAAAAGAACAAAGACATTATGAAGCTGAATTTATCGTAATAGATACTACGAAGGGAGTTGCTGCTGAGGAAAAGAAAAATGATTAATGCAGCTCTAAGGTTGGACAACCTTTGTTTCCTAGTCTTTTCATCTCTTTTCTTTGCAACAGAAAGCCCATTCATAGTCCCTAATACAATGATTTCAGGTTCATAATGTCTTTGCTCCTTCTGCATTAAGTGTATGCCTCCCATGTGAACTGATATGCCTCGCCTTGTATGTTATCTGCAATTAGCAATTTAACAGAGGAGAATCCCACATTCTGAGGTCTTGGCTGTAGAGATCATAAGCATGGTGGTCTCTTGAGTGTGACCTCGAAATAGGTCCCACTGATTTAAACGACTTGACTTCTGAATAGGCATGCATAGGATTGCACTGTCAGTAAATGCCTCTATTGTTCAGTAATCCCTTTTGCCTTGCATCTCTTCCAACTTCCTGTCTGCTCCTAGATGAAACCAATCCAGCAATTCTGGATTGTTTCCCCCTTTTAACAGTTAAATAAAACTCTGTCTGGTCAGCTTTAAATATCTTCCATTTACATGGTTGCCTGGAAACTCAACCAGATGTTTATAATTGGGGTGTGTGTGTCCCCTCCCCATGTTTTTTTCTACAGCAGAAGGGTAGCCAATGTGGTGTTCGCCACATATTGTTGGACTCCAATTAACATCAGATAGTCAGGAATGATGGGAGCTGTCATTCAATAAGCTTTAGAGCCCACCATATTGACTTCCTCTGTTGTATATCATGATTGGGTGTTTTTTAAAAGCACCCCTCTAAATCTAGTGCTATGAAACAGGACGTGAAAGGCCGATTGGTACAGTAATGGCAGTACTTTGGTTCATACCATTAGTTCCATATACTCATTCCATATGGTGCTTGCATTTGTTTTTTTGTAGGGTGGGTGGGTTACTCATCCCTAGTGCTAGTCCATTTGCTTCTCACCAGCATTTTTCCTTTTATTCACCAGGTCACATTTCCAAGCCAACCAGAGCAGCACAGGAGATCAGCATTTGCTAATCCATTGATCTGTTGATAAACCTTCTACTTATTTATTTATTTTTCAGGTCACTTATAAATCGCTTCCCATGTGGCACCCCAAAGTGACTCTCAATACAATAAATAACATATTTAGAACAATAGTACATTTAAATACAGTCAAAACCACCACATACATAAAAACCATCTGAAACAACACTACATATATGAAATATAATAGAGGTACCAACTGGGATTTTTTAAATTAAAAAAAAAATCAATTTAAAAGGCTTACTGAAAGAGGAACCAAACAATTAGGTCGTCTATGGCCATCAGATTTTTTTGACTGTGTTTGTCCCATAGTGACGGTAGTATAAAATATCTGGAGGGCACCAGCTTGGGGAAATCTGCTTTAGGAAATAAGCTATGGCAGCACATTCTGATTTATTTCTTGCTTTTAGACCATGAGTATGAAGTGAAGACTGGAAGGGTTAGGTAGGCATTAGGTAAACTGTTTTAAAATGCCTCTGCAGGAGCCTCCCATTTTGATATTTAAAAGTAGCTGCAGTGATCCCTTGTGACTATGGGTTCTCCCTATGTAGACTCCCCATGTAGACTAACGACTGTGAGAATCCTTTGCAACAGCCCTTATCTATGTAAGACTTACTCAAGTGTTTCCTCCATTACCTCTTCTTTCTTTCTTTCTTTCTTTCTTTCTTTCTTTCTTTCTTTCTTTCTTTCTTTTTCTTTCTTTCCCTTTCTCCCTATTAGAAATTTGACTTGAATTTGGGACTGTGGGAGATAGCTACAGTATATTCATTTCCAGTACCACCTATAAGTGTTTTAATACTGGGTTCTTGGTATCCATGGATAGTTTTCAGAAATATAGCCACATTCTCTCCTTTGTAGCAGTTGCATTTATAATGCAAACTGTTTGACTAAAGAAAGGAAAACAATGTGTGGCTAGATCAGAGGTCATTTTGAAACCTTGAGGATGGAGGCAGGGTTTTTTTCTTCTTCACTGAGAAGAAAGCTAATTGCTGTTAGAACTGAGATGTGTTCACTTTCCCCTCCTTCCATACATATCAGAGTGAACTCAGTGTCCACATTCTGACAGAAATTGAGCCACATGGAGTCACTGAAAAACAAGATGGAGCTGTCAGCATGCTTTTTCTTGGTGTGGTGTATGTGTGTGTGGAGCCAAGGTTGGACACCAGGAACCAGGGAATGCTGGGTATCAGTTGGAAAGCAACAATTGAAGGGAAATCTACTTGAAGCAGACCTCTTTCATTTAGCTGGCGGGAAACCTGCTACTGGGAGAAAGGCAAACTTGAAGTGGTTCATAGGAACCTCTACAAAACCTATTCTGAGCTTGACAGAAAATGGGCCTGGGCCAAATTTTAGTTTTGTAAACAACAGCAATTAAAAGAAAGAAACCAAATTTGCAGCAAAAGTGAAGGGTGGACATCAAACATGTTATGAACAAATGTATTCTTTATTTTGATTTCTATTGGCTGAATGAAAGGTGACTCAATTTTTGTTTCTTCATAAATTTGAGCTTCTTTTGTGCATGCTAGGGAAAATTAAAAGAAGGGAGTTGTTTAGAAAGCTAATTTGCAGATCCAGTTGAAATTCAGATGGTTTGTTTCGTACACAGCATCAAACATAACATATTCCCAAAAGCTTTTTATTGTGGGAGCAGATGATCTTTCTCAGCCAAAGAGGGCAAAATCAACATGATTATATTTGCTGCAGCCAATAGCTGAGGCATCCTTCTCATTCTCTCTCTCTCTCTCTCTCTCTCTCTCTCTCTCTCTGTGTGTGTGTGTGTGTGTGTCTCAATGAACACAGTTTGAATTTGTACTGTGGGGGTGATATAGTGAAACAGAAGGGTTTTCTGATATTTGTACCTCCTGCTGCCTTTCAGGTCAGAGTGGCTTGGGAAAATCTACTCTAATCAACACCCTCTTCAAATCCAAAATCAGTCGCAAATCTGTGCAGCCAAGTCCTGAAGAGCGCATTCCCAAGACGATTGAAATCAAGTCAATCACACATGGTGAGCCTTTCCAAGAGATCATGGGGTTGCTTTTGGGGGAGATGGGGATGTTGAAGAAGAAACAGGGCCAAGAGGACTGTTCAGTTGGCTCACTAGGGTATAAAATTTCTGAAACACCTGTAAGTTCTGTGACCCTTTTCAGCTCTGATGCCGATGTGTATCTGAAGGGATCCCCACCCACCAACTGCATTCATCCTAGGGTGATATTTTCTTGCCTACCTTCTTTGCATTCTGTTTCAGATATTGAAGAAAAGGGTGTTCGTATGAAACTCACTGTCATTGACACCCCTGGATTTGGAGACCACATCAACAATGAGAATTGGTGAGTAGCCATCAAACAAGAAACTCTCCAGTCCACTGCTCATGGAGAGGCTGGAAGGGAGGATAAGGGGTGGGTGGGAGGCTTTTCAGTAGACTGCATTAAGCTGGCAGTTAAGGTAGTGGGGGGGTGTGCATGTTTGTGTGGACTCTGAGCAGCATCACTTTAACAAGGTCTGCCTTGGGTTTTAGTTGACTGGTGCAAAAAAGTTATCCTATTGGGCTGATTGTGCTTCTGGACTATGAAGTATATGGAAGGAATAATTCAATCTTGGTAAAAATAGTGGTGCCATCTTGATGCTAGAGAGAAAAGATTTTATCTTTACTGGCCGCTTCCAAAGGAGATGTTCTTCCCATTGGGAAGAGAGTTAGATTACTCAGCTTTTCCCCATTTTACAGAGGCAGAAGCTGGAGGGGGATAAATTCTGCCAGGATTCTCTAGAGGGTTCTCATAACTAAGACAAACCTGTACAGGCTTGGAACTTTGCAAGTGCCTACTCCTGAGGATCATCTTCCTAATTAAGTTTCTCAAGGGACAGCTGTGATAGAATTATTCCTGTGATGCCTTGATGCATCACTAAACAAGGGCCATATCTGTGCTCTGTGGCTTATATGGGTAGGGGAAGTATAGTTGAAAGAACGCATAATCATATTTTTAACTACTTTGTAAGTGATGTGGAGTGTCAAATGGTGTCAACCTTCAAAAGTCGAAATGGCTGAACCTTCCCAAATGCAGCTAATGCAAATCAACTTCAGATCTCATTCCTAAACCACAATTCTGTAAGCAAACAGAGGAGAGCAAAGGGAGCAGAAGATCACAGGGAGAGATGCCTCCCTAGGAACACACAATGTTGTTTATGTGCTGCTGCAGAACAAAGGCCCTAATGCAGAATGCACTGCCATGCATAGGAAGCGACGAGGAAATTGTGCATGCAAACCCAGGGAGCAGCTGTGCTGCGTCTGAACCAAAGATAGGCTGTCTAACTGCCAGCTGATCCACTGAAGGCAATCTGTGAGAAAAGGCTAGGGAGGGAATGTGCCTCACTAGGAAACCTGCCGTACGATGATGGAAGCTGGCATGTTTGCCAGTGATCTCATGTTATTTGGGATAGCAGATCCAAAGGAGACCGCTAAGAATTCCAGACTTCTTAATTGTGTGCAAAGTAGTAACAGATGACATTCAATATTAGTAAGTACAAAGTAAGGAACATTAAAGCAAGGAGTCAAAGTTATACATGTTTGGCGAAAGCCTTGGCTGCAGGGGTGAAAAGGGCAAATATAATAGGAGGCATCCAACGTCTTCTGATCATCCTGTCAGTGCAAGCTTTTCTGCTTGCTGGACAGAATAATCTCCTCCCCTTCCCTCGCACCTTGTTCTGGGGAGGCAGAGGAGGAGGAGGGAAGGAAGAAAGCCCTATTGCACTAGCAGGAGCCTTTGCACAGATCTCTGCTAGTGCACAGGGTTAGTTGAATATTAGGAATGTTCAGGGAAGGGAATGAAAATAAAATAGTAACTAAGTGGTTGTATATCTTTTCCCAGGATTGGGAAAAGTTTGTGGATTTTGAAACTATTATTTTACAGTGGAAAAGATAGCTTCTCTTGAGATGCTGAATGGTTCTTGTTTCTGTCAAAGTCTATTTCTGATCAGGTTTTAGATTTGCTTTTTTCTTCTTACAAGTCTCCAAATGCCAACACTGATCATTCCATGGATTTCTGTCTTGACAAAAATACATAGGCTGTTATGTGGTGGAAGATGCTTCAACTGCCTTCCAGTTCTTACGTATTTTCTTCTGAGCTCTGATATTCAGAAAGTGGGCTCAAGAGCTCTCCGAGTCATGGGGAACCTGGAACACACTACCACATACATATAACTCCTGCTACAGGGTGATCATGGATTTCACCCAGAGCATGTAGAAGATTCCATTTAAAGTATATGGATTTGGTCAGGTCCCTTCCAGTCCTACACTAACCCCTTCCCCATTTCAGTCCTCACATGATTTCACTAGTACGTGTTTCCATGTAAGTGCATTTAACAGCATGCGAAGATTGTATGTGTGTGTAGTCTGAATAATTGTGCACAGACATAGTTTCTTTTATTTCATACATGGCATTTTCCCCTTGCACAGTTGGCAACCCATTATGAAGTTCATCAATGATCAATATGAGAAGTACCTCCAGGAAGAGCTTAATATTAACCGGAAGAAGCGGATACCAGATACCAGAGTCCACTGCTGTATATACTTCATCCCTGCCACCGGTCACTCGTACGTATTCTCCTTTTGGACTGTACCACCTCCCTGTCTCCAAGAGGAGCAGAGCAAATAAATCTCATGCCCCAGATTCTAGATACTTGCTTGCCTGCTACTGACACTTCCCTTTTTTTGTCTCCTTGAGATTGGTTTCTTAGTACCTTTTTCTTTATGCTGAATTTTCTCAAACAGGGGTTCCTTTTGCAGCTCATGAGTCGGAACATTCATAGGGTGTAACGGTTAGAATATTGGGCTGTTTTGAGAGCCAGGTTCAAATCCTCGCTCACCCGTTTCTCAAGGTAACCTGCCTCATGGGGGGGGAAAGAGGGGGTACACCATCAACCAGAGCTTTCCAAACGCTGTGTCACGATATGTTAGTGTGCAGGTGTGTCATCTGAATGCTCCCCACGCTCCTCCCAGGGCTGGAAGGGATTTAGTTTAACCTCCAATTTGCTTGTAAAACTGAATTACTGTGTCATGAAATGAGGCATGTCTAAAAAGTGTGTCATCAATATGAAAAGTTTGGAAAGCTCTGCCATAAAACCTGGCAAACACGATCCTTTGGAGGAAGGAAGGGCAGGATAAAAAATAAATAAGAGATCATGAATGAAGACCAAATTCCACCAGTTGGTCCAAAGTCTTAATGTGAATAAAGATGCTTATCTGGAACATGGAAATGCCGACAATAGTCAGTCCCTGGCTTCAAACAGGCCTTAAAGCCTTGTTAGCACTATTTTGAGACACCCTTGTGCTCACACCCCTTTTCTGTTAGGGCTCTGCGATAGGTGCTGATTCCCAGCATGTAAAGGACCTGCTCCATACACACCCTCACTGGGAGTCAGTGTGTAAATCTACATTTCTCTTTCCCACGTATGTAGCCACTGAAACATTAGACTGCCCATCTAATGGCGCCCCGCAGCTTTCCTCTCGCCGTGCAGCTTGCATGGTAATCGGTGCCTAGAAGTCTGCCTCATGTATTCCCCTTCTCCCAGGAACATGTGTTTCCAATATAGGAAATGGTTTTGAAGCTATGAGACACCCCATCACTGGCTTTCATGTCCCTGAAATTGCTTTTGGCTACAAGTAGTGTGATACCCCTGCTGGAGGTTAGAACTAGGTGTTCCCTTGGCAGCGGCCACAGACGGCTTGTTCTTGGGCTGTTGGTTTTCTTCGCCAATGTCAAAATGGATGTCTTGGGTTTTTTATATCATTGTGTGGGTTTTTTATCGTTGTGTTTTGAGTTGAGGACACAGACCTAGGGATGGGTGATAATGTGTTTCTGAATGAACTTGAGTTGCAGCCTAGCTGGTAGGTTATGAATGGGGGGTGGGGGTGAGGAGCAGAAGAAAAACCTTAGTGAAGGACAGTAAAAAAGCACATAGAGAACTCTGGATCTCCTGATAGTTCTCAGTGCACTAGAACTTCTTTAGCATGGCATATCATCCCACTTGTGTGACTGCAGTTTGGTGACTGAAATTAGTTGTAACAAGGCTTTCCAATGGGAATGATAGTACATCTCACTTTCCCTTAACCAGTGTGGTGTAGTGGTTAAGAGCGGTAGATTCGTAATCTGGTGAACCGGGTTCGCATCCCCGCTCCTCCACATGCAGCTGCTGGGTGACCTTGGGCTAGTCACACTTCTCTGAAGTCTCTCAGCCCCACTCACCTCACAGAGTGTTTGTTGTGGGGGAGGAAGGGAACGGAGAATGTTAGCCGGTTTGAGACTCCTTCGGGTAGTGATAAAGCGGGATATCAAATCCAAACTCTCTAACCTGCCTGCTTCATTATCATGGAATACTAGTTTGGCACAGTCTGCTTGATACTGAATATAATTCTATATTCCTGTGGGTTCAGAAGGGTGTGTGTGTATTGGTAGGCAGAAGACTCAGCTTGCATGTAGATATGTCTTCGCTCTTTACAATCCTGCTTTCCCCCCACTCCTTCCTCAAGAGACCCAAGGCTGCTTCTGTTACTTTTTAGTCATACACAGATGTGTGTTGCTTGCATGTGTGTATTTCGCTGCCAGCCTATCCATGTCTGCCATGTTGTGAAATCGCCACAAATATTTTCATAATTGGGGGAATTAGAAGCTTGCTCCTCTCCAATTGTACCAGGGATGGGTCTCCAATTGATGTACACCGTATGCAAAATCTATAGCTGGAATAGCTCAGTCAGTAGAGCATGAGACTCTTAATCTCAGGGTTGTAAGTTCAAGCCCCATGTGGGGTAAGATTCCTATACTGCAGGGGTTTGGACTAGATGACCCTCACAGTTCCTTCCAACTCTGGGAGTCTATGAAATGCATACTTAACTTACCCTGTTAATGACAGAACTGTGGTGCAACTGGATCCTCTATTTGCTGTCAGGTTGTTCTTGGTTGGTAAATGTCATAGATGCTCCTCCACAGGGGTTGCTCACTAATCTGTGAAGTTTTTTTTGGCAGACACCTAATGAAGATTGGGCCACTTGCCATATTCCTTTAGTTTGGAGTGTGAGAAGTGTATTTTATTCGTATTAAGAGACACATGGATGTGGTTATGCTGTGTAATCCAGAACCCAGCACCATACACAGACTCCACTGGATCTCATACTTCAAAAACTAAAAGCTTATTGCCCTCAGAGTTGTGGAGAGAAGCATGGAAATAGCTGAGCAATATCATGGAAATATCATGTGATTCATGATGATGTCCATGAACTAGGAGGGATTTTCATGGGTCTTTCCTAGTCAGGAAACCACTGCAGGGAGAGAGGTGGTGTGGATGGCAGGTTATAGCCACAAAGGCATGCAGGCTTCCAGATACACAAAAGCCCCCAAACATGCCAATAAGATCAAAATATGTCTTTGGTTTCTCCCTGTTCTAATTAAGCCACCCGTGGGTTTTGGCACCATCTCTCTGCAACGCATGCATTTTTCACACGCTGCCTGTATTAGCATATTATACATCTAACTTCAGTGCCTTTGAGACATGAGGCCAGCTTGCACTGAGCACTGCTTTCTGGGATGATGGAATTTGGATTAAATTCAATTCGGCTGAAGTCTATTTTTCTTTTTTCTTTTCTTTTTTGCAAATAGTCATAAATATTTATCATATACTGAGACAGGCGAGAACCGGGAAAGCTCAGAGTAGCTTTTACGAGCCTTTTGAATCCCTTGCTCCAGTCTGTAAGCCAGAGCTATTGTCCCATCTCATTACAGCCCTAGTTTGACGGATTGCCTGCCCCTATCTCAAAACTGTCTACCAGCATTTGTGAAAGCTTCTCATTTTTAGCTTGTTCTAAAGTAGAACTTTTGTGCAAATCATCTGATGACTTCCCTGTCCTCTTGTAGCTGAGCTGTGCATCTGTGTTTCATATATATCAGGACGGGCCATTCTGAACGAGCAAGACTTGAGACCAGTCTGATGTTCCCCAGGACAGTAAAACTCATTTTTAAAGGGCTGAGTTATTTTATACTGGAGTGGAGGGAAGGAGTGGCCAAGGTTGCAAACACTCCCCACCTTATAAATTCACCATCAGGCTCTATTTTGACATCTGGAAAATCCAAGTGGTTGTGAATCAGGACACCTTCTTAACTCTGCAGCTCTACTGATGCTTGCTCCAGTACTCTGTATTTCTTTCTTTCTTTCTTTGTCTCCCTCCCTCCCTCCCTCCCTCCCTCTTCTCTTGCTTTGCACAGCTCACAAAGCCAAACTCTGGTTTACTGGGACTATGCAAATGCACAAGCTCCTAGAGGGAAGTTTGCAGCTGTTTTGCTCCTCTCTGGGCACATAGTTAAGCCATGCTTTGGCTTAGTGTGCCATTTATACTGGGGCTCATTGTTAACTATGAGCTTCAACAAAGAACAAATCTTGGGTAGGGGAAATATGGAAAACTTGCCCACAAGCCAGATCAGGTTTTTATTTATTTATTTAACAAAATTTATATACTACTTGATGGTTAGAGAACCTAACCATCTGCTGACTTAAGTGTGTCATCCAAACTAGGCCACCATGTGTTTGTGTTACAAGCTCCACATCAGACTGTAGAGGCTGAGTTGACTCTGTGATTTCCTGATGTGGATGCTGATTTGAGAAACAGTACCATGATGTACAGGAACTTCTTGTCATCCTCTGTGCTCATAACTTCACTATGTGGTAAAGGGCTTGATTCTATGTCTGGAGGACAGCTTGTGTTGTGCCTTTTGGTGGATGGTGCGACATGTTTTCAGACACTGCCTGCTTCAGAGCAAAGGGATAAATGAAAACCAAAGCTGTGAGTCAGAGCTGAGTATCTAGTCTGGTGTGACACTGACTGTGAATCCATCTGCACAAATTGTATCATCACTAAAAACCATTAAAAGCAGCATAGCATTATAAATATATAAAAAACATTATATTCAGCATCTTGACTAAAAGATGCTGAATAAAAGTGCAAAATTTAAGTGGTTTTAGTAGGTCATAAAAGAGCAAGTGACCATCTTAACCAGAACATCCTGTGTCACTGTGGTGCACCTGCACATACCTTTTAAATACAGGACTAAGTCATGCTGAATACAGTCACAATAGGGAGAATTCAATGCCATGATGTGTGGACTGTTCCTTCTGCACATGTGTGTCAGCTTGCTTGATGAAGTGATCCCCTGTGCACTATTCTGTGGGTTTTCCTGACCTCCCAAGGCAATTGGGGGGCATGCAAAGAGAAAAGAGAGAGGGGAAAGCCCCCAGTGTGTTAAGTCAAAGCCCTTGCACAGGGCTTCTGCTTATGGGGTGTGTTGGGTGAATCCCACTCATAGTTAACAACTTAGCTGCTTCCGCACCATTTTTATGAGAGAGTGGCCTGTACAAGTGGCATCCCTCACCTTTTTTTCTGATGGCAGTACGACCTGCTTGGAAGATAATAGCTTTGGTAGACCCTGCCCAACCTTGCAGAACACTCTACTGTTCTACCTTCTGTGTTCGCACTCACACATCCCCTGAGTTTTCCTGCTACATAACATGCATAAATAAAAGGATGCATTGTGAGTCTTTTTCATCATGGTGATGAGGTTAGAAACAAATACTAGCAGTACTTATTTAGAAGATTTATAACCCACCTTTCACCCTCGGAATACTCAGGGTGCACTGTGACATTTAGCATAATGAAACAACCAGCAGAATCCTTTCAGGTACCTAAGGCCCATTTTAAATGGCCCAAGGTCTCTAAATTGGGTGCATCTCCTCAGCAAGCAGCCTCCTCTCTGGTATCCCACACTTGCCCTCATGTGGCAGGCTGACACTGGGACCTTCATACTCACCTACCCAACTCTACTGTGGAGCACTCTTTCCAGGCGCTCACAATTCTCTGGCTTCTCTGCATGTCATCAGTGTGTGTGTGTGTGCATGTAGAAGATGTTCAGTACTGTCATCGTCTCCTTGAGCTCTTCATTCTAACAGGCTCTGTTCTTCTGCTAGTGGCTTTTTCCTCCCTTGGCAAAGTGTGCCAGGCCACGTGCAGAAGCCTTGCAGGCCAAAAAGATAAAAAGAAAAATCCAATCAAAACTCTCACGTTCCTCTTTTTTTTTTCTGGAGGAGGGCGGTTGAATGGATCTGCCCCCCCCTCCCCGCCAGGAGGCAAACTGGTAGGACTAGTAGAGGGGAGCTTATAGCCCCTACAGCCAGGATTTGCCCCTTTGCCTAGCTAGACCAGTGTTGATGCAAACTCAGGTTTAATTCGGTCCTGACTACCTTGCTGAGTGCAGAGTAGAGTAATAGTGCTGTGGCGCCGTGAAGCTGCTTAACTTGCTTTCAGGATTAATGCAAAAAACAAAGCACACTTTCTTTTTGTGGGTCATTGGTATGAAATGGCTACTCCCTGTAAACAGGCAGGCCCAGCCAAGATATTTTGGAAAGCTGGTGGTGTGTGTGTGTGCGTGCACTTTTGGTCTGCTAAGCATTTGGCATTGTGTTCGTTGGCAAAAACAATCCCTAATTAGGAAGGCTTCTAGGAGTTGAAATTCTTGGGCCTTCTGTTTTTGCTGATTCCTGCACAGTGAGGGTGCTTCACACATGTTGATTTTTCCTATTTGGATTACCACTCCCCTAGATCACCCCGCACCCCCCAAAAGCTTTTATGCAGTGTATGGTCAATCATAAGTGACGGATGTGCCTGTGGTGCGGATGCACATAAGACAAAGAAAACAACATTTTTGTCCCATGTAGCAGTGATTAAAGCTACTCCATCCAATAATCCACCTCCATATTTTTCTGCAAATGAATGTGACATGTAGCAAATTCCTAACCCATAATGCTCACAGTTTGTTTGTCCATTGCATTTATTCCTGCCACTCAGAGTGGCATACAAAGGGGTTAACCCTGTTTTTTCCTCTTAGTAACCCTGTAGAGTATGCTGGGCTGAGAGAATGACTTGAACCTGTGACTCCACAGGCCAAGAAGCATCCATCGTGCATACACTAGCAGGATTTATAGCTGCATGTAAGGTGGAGAGAAATGTAATCTGTCTTGAGACTTAGGGCCAAATTAGCGAAAACACACTTCTTTTTTAAAAAAGTAAACAGCTGGTGTGAGGGGTCCAATTGGGACGGGGGGGGCTTTAACCCTTTGTCCTCAATGTAGCCCTGGTCTAGGACATCTAGTCCATCTAGCAACAATGTCTATGTCTAAAATGCTTAAATGTGTTCAGGTGTAGTTTGCTCTCACTTGCTCTTTGTCTGTTGCAATCATCATATATCTGTTGGTGGCAATTGCCACAAATGCTTCCAGGAAAACCACCCTGCAATGTACGCCTCACAGACAGGCACTGTCCGGCTCACCTGGTCATGAAGGCCTGCTTCATAACCAGCAGCCTAAGTGATCAACTTGCAGCGACCAAATAGTGTTTCCAGCCCCCATTTGTTTACCTATTGAGAACGTAGTCATGTTAGAGGCAAGAGGATACCTGGCTGGTGGGGCAGAAGGACCAGAGCCTTCACCCACCTCTACTTCACACCCTAGATCAGCTGTTGGCCTCCTGAGTATTGCACAGAGTGAGTTGCTTCCTTGTGGCATTTCAGTGCTTCTAGAAAGGCCTACCGTCAGTTGGGAAGGGAAGTGGAATGTCTTATGTCTCAGCATCCTTGGTCTCCTTTTCGTTTTAAGAAGTCCTTTTATTTTGCTTTTAGCCTCCGGCCGCTGGACATTGAATTCATGAGGCGCCTGAGCAAAGTGGTCAACATTGTCCCTGTCATCGCCAAAGCAGACACATTAACGCTAGAGGAGAGGGACTACTTCAAGCAAAGGGTAAGAGGGATGGTGCCTTCTTCTCTGACCTTTCTGAGGCTCTCGTGTCCTCTCCTGCTGCTTCCCCTGTGCAGGTCTCTGAATCCCAGTCACTGGCTAGGAGCCCAGCACATTCCTCGGGCCGCAGCTCAGAGCAATCTTGCATGGTGAGACGAAAAGGTCTTCATTGATCTCCAAGCCATTGCATGTATTTCTCTTGGCTTGGTCTCTCTCTCTCTGTGTGGAGAAGGAATAAATTCAATTTCCCATTCTGATTCTTTTTCCTTCTGCAAATCTTTCTCCTGGATTTTAAAGACAGTCCAGGCCTGCTGTCCAAATGGCTACAGAAGTGTACCATCAACCCCCTGCTTTTTCCACCTAACTCTGCAACATATGCCCAGTCATGTGACTAATAACTTAAAAGGTGTATATGCTGCTCTCATCCTGCTCTGGCTACCTATCCTTCTATCTTCCACTGCTACCTTTTGACCCAGTAACTGGAAATTAACCCTGAATTTCTCCTTGTACAGTCGTACCTTGGATCTCAAACACCTTGGCTCCCAAACAAATCAGTTCCCAAACGATCGAAACCCGGAAGTGAGTGTTCCAGTTTTTTAATGATATTTGGAAGTCGAAAGTCTGGCGCCGCTTCTGATTGGCTGCAGGAGCTTCCTGCAGCCAATAAGAAGCCATGCTTTGGTTTCCAAATGTTTTGGAAGCCGAATGGACCTCTGGAATGGATTCTGTTCGACTTCCAAGGTACGACTGTAGTAGGAAATTGAGGGCATGGGTTAGTTTCCAACCATTGTTGCCCTTGGAGTAAAACATCTGTTTGTGAAGCTGCATTAAGCAGCATGGATCAAGGAGATGTACCAAAAATGTCACCCTCAAACTTTAATGCTCCTTAGAACTGCACTGCACTTAGTATTTAATATTGTATCTCCGCCTTCTCCAACCGGGTTTCATTTAACCAAGAGCTGTATTCTGCAGGGTATATGCAAGATCCTGGACTCTGCTTTTCATACAGAACAGGGACTGGGGAGCTTGTGGCTCTGCAGATGCTGTTGGACTCCAAACTCCCACTAGTCCATGTCAGCATGGCCAGTGGGGGTTGGAGTTGGAAGAGCCCAGGTTGGGAAAAGCCAATTTATCTAGTCAACTATCTAGTTGTTGTTTATTTACGATAAGGAAGGAACCCTTCCTTGGAACCCAAGGCACGCTGTCCATCAGTTTCCCAAGTCTTTTCCCAGATGCTGTTCAGAACTCAGGCACCCTTACCATTGGTAAGGTTTCTACATCATGGGCCTCAGACCATGGCATCAGCTGGCTTGATGAAGAACATGGCCACATACTGCAATTCCCATCTGCTCCAGTTTGAGGACTCCACTGTTGGAGCAGTGCGCCTCTGAATACCAGATGCTGTAAAGTGGGCTCAGGTCCACATTCCTGGCTTCCTATGGGCATCTGGGCATCCACTGTGAGATTGGGGTGCTAGACTAGGTGGGCCAATGGCCTGATCCAGCAAAGGTGTATTTACATTCTTATGATAGCTTTTTCAGTAAAGGTATTTTATTAGCATTTCTGACTAACCACAGGCTTCTTCTGTTCCCTGCATTGTTTTTCCCACAGATCACAGCAGATCTCCTTGCCAATGGCATTGATGTCTACCCACAGAAACAGTTTGATGAGGACTCTGAAGACCGACTAATAAATGAGAAATTTAGAGTAAGTGAGCGGGTCCTTCCTTGACTTGTTTAGCATTTGCTCGAAGGCAAATAGAGCCTAAAGCATCCTTCTCAATGGTCATTTGTCAAGGAAAAGAATACTTAAGTGAAAAGTCAGTTTTGCCTGTGAAATTCTCAAAATCGCTCATCTCTCATGAGCCAGTGTCCAGGAGAGGCTTGCCTAGTTTGGCTGGGTGACCCTCTTAACCTGTTTCACTGGCTCAGAAGAGCTAAAGTGGATGTTGGAACTCTCTGAAATAAAGGAGTATGTGGTGGTGGGGTAACAGGAATTAACACATTTCCGACTTAATGAAGAAGGGTTGGATTTCATGAGCCCCAATTTCTGACACTTTGCAATTTAACTGTAGGAAATGATTCCGTTTGCTGTGGTGGGCAGTGACCAGGAATACCAGATAAATGGAAGGCGAATTCTGGGAAGGAAAACAAAGTGGGGCACAATTGAAGGTAAGAGCTCTTTCTCCTGTCTCTTGCTTCCTAGTAATCTTTAAACTGTTAAGACTGCCAAAGAACACCTTAGAGGCCCCTTCCAGTCTTCTGGGCTGCAACAGCACTCCCCCCACTGGCCATCAGTAGGGCTGTACAGAGCCACGCTGATCTGCCCCAGGGACAATCTATGACAGTCCTATCCACCTTGGAGGCCCCTGGGGACACCTAACTTTCCCAGGATCCATTCCCTAAGAAATTTGAGGGAGCAGGACTCAGGGTTTGTTTGTTTTTAAAATAAAAAAGTTAAAATAGGATTTAAAAGTATGGTCAAGATGAGGACCGCACGGGATCAGATGCTCTTTGCTTGCCAGCTGGCAAGCTGGAACATCTGATCCCGCACAATGCTGCTCCTTTGTGAGCAGCTTCCCTGCACATGAGGGAAACGAACTGCTTGTGGAGGAGCAAGAGCCAGCACCCTGCAGCACTGGTTCCTCCCACCACTTGCAAGCCGGCAAGTGGGACTATTTGATCCTGTGCAGTGTTGCTCTTTTTTGCAAGTGGCTTCTCTTCATGCAAGTGAAGTTGCTCTGCTCATGAAGAAGTAGCAACTGGCACCGCTCAGGGTTGGTGCAGAAAAGCTGCTTCCAAAGCAGTGGCTGCATCCCCATAGGATTGATGCCTCTATTCAGCTGGGCAGAGGCATTGATCCTGCAAAGTCATCAGGCGCCTGCAAAGACGCAGCCACTGGTAGGGTAGGTCTCAGCCTTTTCCTACAGTTTTCCTGCCCTACCTGCCTTTTCTTCCTGCCTGATATCCCACCCCTGACAGCCAAGGGCCATCAAACCTGCCTCACAGCAATCTGTGGCTTGGGCGTTGGCCAAATCTGGTGCACAGCTCTACTGCCTCACGACTGTGGCCTCCCCTGTAACTAAGACTAAGTGCATGCAAATTAAATAAGCACACATTGCCTCCCTATTTGATCCCTGCTTCTGCTTCTCTCTCTTTTTCCTTTGTGGTGCCCCTGTGTTGAATTTTAGGCTGTAAACTTCTTGGACCAACCCTGTGTACTGATGATGCCGTATAAATACTAAGGATTTAATTCATGCTAAATATAGGATCTTAATACAACTGAAATCTGGGAGAGTATATTTGGTAGGCAGGAGATATTAGTTTATTATGGAAGCCACTTTGAGAGAGCTTTACTCTTAAATATTTGAAATGAAATGAAAGTCATGGACCTTAGGCCCCTTTAGAAAAGCCCCTTTAACTGGTAGATTTGGGTGGGGAATTAGTAAACTGCGCAAGCGCACCGTATGATGAAAACCACAAATCCAGAGCCTTGTGAGCCTGCTTTGCCCCAGACCCTGTAGATTATTAAACATGGGCAGAGTCAGTTACAGATACTCAGGTACCTTTTGGAATATGCAAGAGTATCTCATATACTTCAGTTACTACAGCTACTCTTGACTACTCCACAAGCTTTTCATGGGGTGTCTGAATGGCGCTCATAGATCACCACAGTTTGAGAAACCTGTGATTTCCTACTGGAAATGTTTGTGTGCTCCCTCAAAATTGCCTCTACCATGTCAACTGCAACATCAAATGATTCCCCTCCCCTGTGTTACTCCTTTTGTACATCTAGCGGCACAAGCTACACTTGTTTTGTTGCCACCTTTTTATTTCTGTGGGTTTCTCTGATTTGTGATTCTTTGGCTCCTTGGTTAGAAACATTTTTCTCAAAGCAGGATTTCTCTGAAAAGAAAGACCTTCATTTTAAGCCTTCTGGTTCCCCCCTGTGGCCAATCCTTGGTAACTCATGGAATCAGTGAGGCCATCACAAAGCAAGGTCTTCTTGGACTCATGACACTTGCCTTGTTGCCTATATATAAATGATTGAGAGTGGGGACACTCTACACACACTCTGTAAAGAGAGAGGCAACGCTGTTTAGACACTGTGAAGAACTTGTCCTGTTCCTCAAACCCAGGGGGTGAGGAACCGGTTGTCTTCCAGATGTTGTTAGACACCCAACTCCCATAATCCCTGACCTTTGGCCATGCTGGCAGGGGCTAATGAGAGCTGGGAGCCCAACAACATCTAGAGGGCACAGCTAGCCCTGTTCTAACCCATGCTAGATCTTCAAGGGCCACTATTGAGAATTTAAACTATGCTCCAGACACTTGCAAGTTCTTTGGGTATTGATGTGGTTTGTGAATCTGAAGTCTAGTGTGTATTGATTTTGTGCTCATATCAAGTATTGTATCCTTCTTTTACAGTTGAGAATACAACGCATTGTGAGTTCGCATACTTGCGGGATCTCTTGATCAGGTTGGTAACAGTTTCAAGGGAGAAAGAGGTGGGGGGTGTTAATTCAAGATTCCTTAATTTTGTTTCTGCGATTTAAGAGTAGAGTATGTACAACTTTGTTTTGTGTGTGTGTGTGTGTGTGTGTACACACAAACACACACACAAGTATTTCCACACATGCACATGTGTGTAATATCTATTTATCTGAAGTAGCATCACAGCCAATGCATCCTGAATGCTACCACCCCACAGCTGGTACTGCTGCTAGTAACTCATTTATTTATTTGTAAATAAAAGTATTTTTGCACCACCATATCATAAAATATCAGGGCAGTTTATACAACGTTTAAACATAAAACTCCAATAAAAACAATATAGGTAAGCATTAAAGTGACTGGCTAATAAAAAAAACCCCCACCTAAACAGCTGTAAAAGCTTGTCAGCATAAAAAGGTCATCAATGGATGCCTGAAAAAAGCGAGTCTGCCTGCCAAATCTCTGTTGGAAAAGTGTTCCAGCAATACCATGTGCCCAACTCCTGGTTGAGGCCAGTTGTCCCTCTGTAACCTAGGAGGCAACTAGCAGTGATGATCTCAGTGAACCAGCTGGGATATGAGGGCTCAGGCGGTTATTAAGGTATCCTGGTCTACTATACTTACTCCCTATGGCAGCACTCAGCTGTCCTGTTATAGGAATCTGACAAAGGGAGACCGTCTGGGTCAATCTACCCCAGTGCTATCCATTCTAACTAGCAGCAGAGTTTCAGGCAGGGGTCTGCCAAAGTTACTGAAGATGTCAAGAACAGCATCTCAGATTTTGCATCTGCAAGGCACTGCTTTTACAGCCCTTCACCATTACATTCCTGTGTCAAGCTGTTGTTGATTTTATTTCCAAAGTCAGAAAGATCTCTTTTTAATCCTCTCTCCTCCTTCCCATAGGACACACATGCAAAACATCAAGGACATTACCAGCAGCATCCATTTTGAAGCCTACAGAGTCAAACGCTTGAATGAAGGCCAGAATATGCTCTCCAATGGCGTAGCTGACAAAGAGGAGTTGGTGGCCAATGAAATGTAACACTCCATGCCTAAGCAAGGACCCAGCCTGCTCTCTTCCTCTCCCCCTCCTGCCCCACACTTTTCTTTTCGTTAAAAAAAACAAAACCCAAGAAAAACCCCATATAAACTCTATGCCACTGTTGTTTTCCCCTCTCCACCAACAGTACCCAAGCTGCTGACATTAACTGACCAAATAACAGTACTTTTCTGTAATAAATGTAGTGTCTTTCTCTTTTCTAGTGTCTGTGATGTGAAACATCTATTCTGTTCTTCTGTGTAGGCTGTAGTTACTGATCCCTAGGGAGGGGATGAGGTTGAGAGGGAATCTCAACAGGATATGCATTGGTTTGATGTTTTACTTTAGTTGTGGCCTCCTTGCCATAGGTCCTTTACTGTGATAGGTGAGCGTCCCTTTCTTGAAACTCTGGGGGAGCTTCTACTAAGGCTGAGATGGACGTTGTTAGAAAGCACAGACTGACCCCCCCCTCCCCTGTCCCCTTTGGTCAATTGGGAGGTGAACTGTAAGTTTCATAGACAGCTGCCCTAGTGTTGAAGTTGAATGTGATACCTTGTTTTGTGCCATGAGTTGAAGCTATTAAGTATGGGGCACAGGGCTGCGTGAAAGAGAGAAGAAGGTGTCGCACATTCCATATCCTATCCATGCAGTTTCACCTCCAGTTAAAGCAACAAAAGTTGCAATCCTGACCAGGTGATCTGGATGAGGAAGCTTTCATTAGCAACTTGGTTGATACAGGCCTGGTGAGGCACTGGTGGATGCTAGGTCAGACATGCCACCAAAGCATCTCCCCACCCTTATGAAAGTGAGAGAGAAAAGAGAGGTGCTCCTGTCTGCCTTCTTTGTTTCAGTGGTTCAAGTCTATGGTAATCTTCCTCTTGAGCCACTTGATTTCCTAGTGCCAAAGGTTTATTGTTCTGTAAACCAGAGTGAGAAGGGGAAAAGCATTGTATGTTTGTTTTTAGTGTGTGTGGGTGTACGTGTGTTTGTGTTCCTCTCTCTTTTGTATCTTATCTCCACCCATTTCAAGTGAAGATTTTCATGACCTAGATAAAAGTTTTTTAACGTGAGGGTAGAGTGAATGGAGTATTATCAGAAGGCACAATTCCACCCAGCACTATGCACATCTTACTCCCTGCATGTCTGATCTATATCCCCTTTCCTTTAAAAAAAAGCCAGCAATAATAGGGAGCCAGCTTGCTCACTGGAGAAAAGGTCTACTATGGAATCAAATGTAAGTCACCTTGATTCTTAGGACATTCCTCTCCTCCCCAATCCCCCTGTCCCTTTAATCTCAGCTGAAAAGAGTTCAATCTTTCAAGCTCTTGTTTTAACCTGTTTCTTATTTAAAATGTTAGAGAGGCTATGGGGTGTGTGTGTTCCTGGCTGTTTCTCATTGTGCAGCTTTATGTGTGTATAACTTTTCTAACTATCTGTGGCTAAAATTCCTTAGGTCTGCACATATAGATGGGCCATGCATGCAAAAAGGGATAGGGAACCTGTAATCTTGCAGATGCTGTTGCTCAAACCCCAACTCCCATCATCCCTGAGCAATGGGGCAAGCAACAACATCTGCAGAGCCACAGGTTCTCCACCCCCTGCTCTGTATTAAATGCTGAGCCCCAGGATCTTGCATGCATTCTGCAGTAATGCCTGGCCCTTGGTTAAGCACACAGCTTAATCTAAGATTGTCAATTTACACAATACAATTTTCCAGATGATCTCTGTGCTTGAGGGCGGTTGTGAAGTAGGGATCATGTGGAAGCTGTTTGCCCCATCAGCTGGCCCGAATACTTGAGGTCCTATGCCTACTTTCCATGCCACATTTTAATATTGAAGCAGAGTTGTGCCAGTTGCTCAAAGGGTTCTTTTTAACATTGATTTCATTCGAATACTTCAGTCAGTCTCCAGTAGTCAGGCAACTAAACTCTGACAAACCCAGAAGTTCATTTGTGCAACCCATTTGATTCATTTGTGCAACTTCCGGGTTTGTCAGAGGAAACATCTCTTTACAGAGAAAGGGGGAAAGAACTGCTTGCTAAACACTTACCCGATTTGGAGGGGCAGAGGCCATGTTCACAGTTATGGAAAAATAACCAAGAGAACCAGCAGTCACAGCTTTCTCTTCCTCAGACAGCAAATCTTAAGTAGTCAGCTCAAATAGAACCACCACCTCTTGTGCCATGTGCAGAAGACTCTCATCACAGCTCCTTTTCCAAAGTGGAAAGCTCTGAGCCATGCTGCCCTCTTGTGGAGCTGCAAAGAACAGAACGGGCATGCTGATGCCTGGCTTTCAGAAAAGGCAAATGATAAGTTTTCATCTTGCTCTCACTGGCACTGATGTAGCCCACTCTCAGCATGCCTAAGGGGAATGATTCACACTTTAACACACAACACACAGGGATCTCAGCCAGTGGCCACTTTCGTCTTGCATGTCCTTAGGATGCAAGCCTACAAACTGACTCTAACCAAGACTTCCCAAGAGCTTACTTGCTGCTTCCACAGTGTTCCCTGACAAGTGCTTTCCTTTATGACTCAAAAACTGTGTCAGGCATTTAGTTCACTTGTTTTGCCACTCATGGCCCTCAATGGATGCATCTGCACATATTCTTTGCTCAGAGGCACTCATACGTTGTTGTTGTTTTTGTGTTGCAAGTTAAATCTAAGCCTGCCATGTTAACTTTTTGTGTTGTGCCTCCCAAACGTAAAAATGAATAAACGGAGGACTCTTTACTGAGCTGTGTTAAGCTGAGGAAAATTATTTTTTTTACTTGCTGACTTGCTATATTTTAGCAAAATAAAAATTGTATTAACTGAAAATATATATATTTCAAGTGTTTAAGACTATGAAAAGGGTAATAGAGAATGTCTCTTGGTTTTTTTAGATGCACTTCAGCAACATAAAAATTAAAATGCATTGTATCTCGTTTGCCAATATCTCAGCCAGCGAAAGCAAGACAAAAATGGCTTTCTCCTTTTATATTGTACTTCGGGGCGGGGGGAGGTTTTACCGAATGAAACCAAAAAAAATAAATCATCCAAATCTATTAAAAAATGGCCTTTTTGAGGATTGTATGCATTATGACAAATTTAGTTCTGTTTTGTATAAATAATAGTGTTTAATATGTATTTCCCAAAAATAAATGTTTCAAATGGAAAATGTCAGAAGGATTATTGTTGTCTTCAGGGCCAAAAGGTTTATTTTGTGTAAGCTTTACCTGTGAACAACGCTTTTGCCCAACTGCTCTCCCAGCTTCTAAAGGTTCTTTTGCAAATGGACGAAACGTTGCAACAAATATGGGGTGGTGAGAAAGATAGTAACTTATTTTGCAGAGATGCTTGATTGTCTCTCCCCCTGCCCCCATCTTCAGTGCAGAAGCAGTACGGCAGATTGCCGTTCCTGAACTGATATTTTCAGGAACGGAATCTGACGGAATTGAGGCAAATAGTGGTGATGCAAGTTAAAAAGTAACCAATCACTGTACCACTTGATTGTAAAGCAACAACACCCCAAAACCTTTAGGTGGTTTACAACATATGCAGATGAGGTCTTACCAACTGATCCTGGGAAAGGGATCTTGGGGTGGTAGTGGTGGTGAATAGCTCCATTAAAGGGTTGACCAGTGCATGGCAGCTGTGGGGAAAAATGAATGCCATATTAAGGATTATTACAAAAAGAATCAAAAATATAACTCCATTATTGTAATGACTTATCAGTTACTAACAGCACAAGAAGAAAACACAGCACATAAAGCACAATAAAATATGTTAAGCATACTATTGAATGTAAAATATTAAAAACAATGAGAAATATAAAATAATTGACATTGTAAAAAACAAGGTATGGTGTTTATCATTTTAAAATTAAGACAAACCTGGCATACCGTGTGCATTTCTAGTCACCTTGCCTCAAAAACGATACCACAGAATTGGAAAAGTTGCAGAAAAAGGCAACCTAAATTATCGAGATGCTGAAGAAACTTCCATATGTGGAAAGGTTTCAGCAGTTGGGGCTTTTCAGGTTAGAAAAATGGTGAGAGGAGGGACATGATAGAGGTGTATTAAATGAAACAAGGTATGGAATAAGTGGACAGAGAGGTTTTTCTCCCTTTCTCATACTTTTAGAGCCTGTGTTCACTTGGCTCTACCACCTTCAGCCACAGCCCAAAAATAAATCTACCCAACTGGGCATCGCCAGCACAGTACAGTCATACCTTACTCCATATTTCTATGTAGTTTTGTCCTCCGGCCCGAGCCAGCAGCAACAGGAGGAGGTGGAGCAGAACTCCACAGGAAGTGTATGAAGAGAGGCCAATACATTCCTCGTTGCCATTCTGTAGGATCATCCTAGCAGCATGAGGCAAACAATTCCAGCATGGCCCCCAAACAGTTGTCAGTGACTACACTTAAAAACACTTCTTGGTTAATAAAAAACAAGGGATCCTGTGGTACCTTTAACAACTCACCCATTTTTTGTGGTGTAAGATTTCCTGGGCCATAGCCCACTGTATCACTTTATCACTTTTAAAAACTGGGCTTTGACCCAAGAAAGCCTTTGCCACAATAAATCTGTTAGTCTTTAAGGGGCCCAATTCTGACTTGATTGATTTTTCTGCAGCAAACTAATGTGGCTTCTCCCATCACCACCCTGCTCCATATCTTCTTGAACTATGGTATCAAATGCTACCAAAAATAAAATTTTATCTTTTCGATCTTATTGTCTTAACATTTATATTGTTTTCCATAGTGTGGGTTGCAGACCGTAACAACATCTCCATCCTTCAAGACTGTGCATGTTTGCTGAGCCATTGGTGGGAGGAAGGCAAATTATATTATATGCCAATTTTATAGATTTGACACTACTGCAATCCGTTTTAGGCTGAGACCTAGAGAAAGGCCGTAGCTCAGTGAGCAGGACCTAGCTGCGCTTTGCATGCAGAAAGTACCAGGTTCAATCCCCAGCATATCCAGGTAGGACTAGGACAGACTCCTGTCCGAAACCATGGACAGCCACTGGCAGCCAGTGGAGAGCATATTGAGTTAGACAAACCAATGGTCCAATTCTGTATAGGGCAGCTTCCTATGAGTTGGGTGGTGGAATCATTTGGCAACTGAATGGTAGTGACTCCTTGTTGCTGTATCCTAAAGTCCCTTGCACTGTGCAGTGAGACTTCCCTTCTTGTAGCTCTAAAATTCTGTGTAACCTGGGATATTCAATGTGGTGGCAGCAATGACACAGGTGTGTGTGCCTTTGGCTCTGCAATGCTTACCAATGTAGCTCACACTAGGACACTATATTTTTTTTTAATAATAATTTTTATTACATTTTTCCAAATTACAGAAAAAACAGAAGGAAAAGCAGAATAGAAGAGAGAAAGAAAAAAGAACAGAAAATCACATCCATTTCAACAGCTTATTTCAAATTTCCATTGGACTTCCCCACATCTCCCGCATAATGCATTCTTGATAATAAAGTCATCAGCAAATTATACCCTTATTTCGTGTGTTTCTTTATATTTTCAGTTGCAATTTAAGTTTAAATCTCTTATTTTCCATTTACTCTAAGAATATAACATGATATCATTTTTACCCATTTAAACCTTGATTCTTTCACAAATGTTAGCAATTTCATAGATAATTAAATTTCATTGCTGGGGCTAACGTTCCAAATCATACGACGTCTTATGTTTCATACAACTTATAATATTTTTGCAAATAGTCTTTAAATTTTTTCCAGTCCTCCTCCATTGCCTCTTCTCCCAGGTCTCGGATTCTTGCAGTCATCTCGGCCAGTTCCATGTAGTTCATCAATTGCGTCTGCCACTCCTCCAGTGTGGGCAAATCTTGGGTCTTCCAATACTTGGCGATAAGAATTCTTGCTGCAGTTGTAGCATACATAAAAAAAGTTCTGTCCTTTTTTAACACCTTCTGGCCGACAATGCCCAGAAGGAAGGCCTCTGGTTTCTTGGGAAAGGTGTACTTAAACACCTTTTTTAACTCGTTATAGATCATTTCCCAAAAGGCCTTCAATCTTGGACAAGTCCACCAGAGGTGAAAGAATGTCCCTTCAGCCTCCTTGCATTTCCAACATTTATTATCAGACAAATGGTATATCTTAGCGAGCTTGACTGGGGTCATGTACCACCTGTAAACCATTTTCATAATGTTTTCTTTCAAGGCATTACATGCCGTAAACTTCATACCGGTGGTCCATAACCTTTCCCAGTCCTCAGACATAATATTGTAACCAATGTCTTGAGCCCATTTTATCATGGCTGATTTAACTGTCTCATCCTGAGTGTTCCATTTAAGCAGCAAGTTGTACATTCTCGATATTACCTTGGTCTTTGGTTCTAACAACTCTGTCTCAAGTTTTGATTTTTCCACCTGGAATCCTATTTTTTTGTCTAACTTAAAAACCTCATTAATTTGGGCATAATGTAGCCAATTTTGCACCTTATCCTTTAATTTTTCAAAGCTCTGCAACCTCCAATTACCTCCAATGTTTTCTATTATTTCCCAATATTTCGGCCAATATGCCTCCATATTGGATGTTTTCCGAGCTTTGGCCTCTATTGGTGAAATCCACCTCGGGGTTTTACTTTCCAATAAGTCTTTGTATTTTTTCCAGACCATAAATATTGCTTTTCTGACAATATGGTTTTTAAACATTCCATGTGTTTTCCCCTTGTCATACCACAAATACGCATGCCAACCTAACGAATTATTAAAGCCTTCCAGATCCAGGACATCAGTGTTTTCCAATAAAATCCAATCTTTCATCCAGCAGAAGGCCGCAGCTTCATAGTATAACCTTAAGTCCGGCAGGGCAAACCCCCCTCTCTCCTTTGCATCAGTTAGTATTTTAAACTTTATTCGGGGCTTTTTGCCCTGCCAGACAAATTTAGAAATGTCCTTCTGCCACTTTCCGAAACAATCCACTCTGTCCACAATCTGCAAGGCCTGGAACAGAAACAACATTTTTGGCAAAACGTTCATTTTTATAGCTGCAATTCGGCCTAACAAGGATAGTTTCAATCTTGACCAAATTTCTAGATCTTTTTTAACTTCTGACCAACATTTTTCATAATTATCTTTAAATAAATTCAAATTCTTGGAGGACAGATTGACCCCCAGGTATTTCACTTTTTTAACAATGTTTAGTTCTGTTTCCTTCTGAAACCCCTCTGTTTCAGTAACTGTCAAGTTTTTCCCTAACACCTTAGTTTTTTGTTTGTTCAGCTTAAACCCGCCACCCGACCAAATTTCTGAATCAATTCCAAAACTCTTTTTGTACTAGGTTCTGGCTCCTGTAATGTTAAAACCAAGTCATCTGCAAATGCTTTCAGTTTATATTGTTTCGCTCCGACCCGTATTCCTTGTACCTGCCGATCCTCCCTTATCATATTCAGCAAAACCTCCAGGACTGAAATAAACAACAGAGGGGATAGGGGGCACCCCTGGCGTGTTCCTTTTTCAATATGAAGTTCTTCTGTCACCACATTGTTCACTATCAACTTAGCTTTTTGTTCTGAATAGATTGCCTCTATTCCATTCTCAAACCCCCTTCCCACTCCCATCCCTTCCAAGTTTTTCTTCATAAATTTCCAAGAAATGTTGTCAAAGGCCTTCTCCGCATCAATAAAAATTAACACTGCTTTGGTGTTAATATTTGTTTGTAAAAGTTCCAAAATATCGATAATGTTCCTGGTATTATCATACAAATGTCTACCTGGGAGAAAGCCTGCTTGGTCCTTATGGATTACTTCATTTAGTACTTTTTTAAATCTGTTAGCCAAAACATCCGCAAATATTTTGTAATCCACGTTTAGGAGTGAGATGGGGCGGTAGTTCTTGAGTTGAGTCTTTTCAGTTTCCACTTTAGGTATCAATGTGATGAATGCTTCTTTCCACGTATCTGGTGCCCTCCCTCCCCCCATAATCTGGTTGCAAACCTCCATTAATGGTTGTATCAAATAGTCTTTTAAAATCCTGTAGTACTTGGAGGTGAGTCCATCAGGGCCCGGAGATTTGCCTAGTTGCATATTCTGAATGGCATCCTCGATTTCCTGTTGTGTTATTTTACAATTCAAGATTGATCTCTTCTCTTGAGATAATTTTGGTAGGCCGTTATCTTTCAAGAATTGTTCTATCTCAGTTGCTTCCTCGGATTCTTGTGTGTACAGTTTTTTAAAGTATTTCTGGAAACACCTTCTAATTTCTCCCGGTTTCTGAATGTTTTTCCCTTCAACTTCTAAGTTGGTGACATAATTTAATTTTTGTCTCTTTTTCAACTGCCAAGCGAGCAGTTTCCCACATTTGTTCGCAGATTCAAAAGATCTTTGTTTCATTTGTTTGATTTTCCATTCCACTTCTTGGTTAATCAATTTCGCATATTGTGACTGGTGAAATTTGATTTCTCTTAAAGTCTCTTTTGATTTTGGATTCACTCTTAATTTTTTCTCTCCATCACTTATCTTCTCCAATATCTTGTCTTTTTTACTATTCCAAAGTTTTTTCTTGATTGTATTCTGTTGTATCAGAAACCCTCTCATAACAGCTTTGCTTGCGTCCCAGATAATTCTTTTTTCCACCGAGGTATTCAAGTTAATTTCAAAATAATCCTTTAAAGTTTTTTGGGCCTTCTTTACGGTCTCTTGATCTCTTAACAGGTTGTCATTCATTTTCCATCTGAAGGAGTCGGCAGTAGTAAATCTCATTTCCATTTTCAAAGCGTTATGGTCGGAGCAAGTCTTTGGGCAGATTTCTATTTTTGTAGTCTTAGGTGCCAGCCCTCTAGTTGCCCAGATTTGGTCGATTCTTGTCCATGACAGGTGGGCCTCAGAAAAGAAAGTTCCTTCTTTACCTAGGGGGTTTCTCGTCCTCCATAAATCAATTAGGTCCATATTGTCAGTTCAAAGAAAGTTTTTGGTAGTCTTCCATCTTTAGTCAGATTCTGATTCTGTGACTTATCCATCAAAGTAGAGACGACCCCATTCATATCTCCCATCATAATGATGTTGGAGTAGTCCAGATAGTCCAGTAGTGTCTCATGCAGCTTCTTATAAAATTCTGATTTCCCCTCATTTGGTGCATAGATTCCTAATATCAAAACTTTTTCTCCTTGGGTCGAAATTTCAATAGCCAGGATTCTTCCTTGTTCATCTTTAAACAAAAATTTTGGTGATAGATTCTCTTTGGCGTAAATCACCACGCCTCTCTTCTTGACTCTATCTGATGAAATAAATTCTTGGCCTAATCTTTTATTTGTTAACACCTTCCTGTGTGACCTGGTCACATGAGTTTCTTGCAAGCAAATTATATCCAAATTCTCTTTCTTTAGGATATGGAAAATCCTTTTGCGTTTTTCTGGGGAATTCGCGCCGTTAATGTTCCAACTATACAGCTGCAGAGACATCCTGTGTCAATCTGTTGTTACTCTTGTTGGGTGTCTTCTTTTTTGTCCAAATCCGAGGGTGGTAACTCTTTTCCTGACTCTGGTGGTGGCCAAATAGCTGCCGCTCCTTTCTGCAAGTCTTCTCCGTGGTCGTGTAGGAACTTCTGGCTATCCTCTTTCGTTTTGATTTTTATCTTCTTTCCTTTGTATTTGAATGAGAGGCCTTGTGGGAACTCCCACCTGTAAGGTATTCCGTTACCTCTCAAAAGTCCAGCTAGGTCAGTGTAGTTAGATCTTAGATCCAGTAATTGTTTAGGAATATCCTTGTAAATTTGTGCTCTTCTGTCCTGGATCACAAGTGCTTTATTAAAATGTAGGTCGAGTATCTTGTCTCTCTCCTGCTTAGTCCTTAAAATAATCAAACAGTCTCTAGGTCTGTCCTTCCCAGCAGCCCTTCCCAATCTGAATGCAGTTGTTATTTTGAAATCTGTAT
The DNA here is from genome assembly GCF_965113315.1 of Podarcis vaucheri. Taxonomy (NCBI): domain Eukaryota; kingdom Metazoa; phylum Chordata; class Lepidosauria; order Squamata; family Lacertidae; genus Podarcis; species Podarcis vaucheri. The sequence goes on along the minus strand of NC_138760.1, from coordinate 41,810,969 downwards.
CTTCGTTTATACCCCAGAATTTAGAAAATTCTGCTGTTAAAAAGCCAATCAAGTCCTCTTTCTCAATCTCTGGGATAGAGCGTAATCTCAAATTATTTTCCCTGTTTCGCAGTTCCACCAAAGACAGATAGGCCTGCTGGTCAGTAATATGTTTATGGAGCGGCCTTACCTCTCCTTTCAATTCCTCCACTTCTTTAGTTACTGCTTCTACTTTTTCATTCGCAGCCTCGGCCAATTTTCGATTTTCGGATACAACGTCCTTTAGGTTTCCAATATCTTGTGAATGCTTAGCCACCTGTTCAGAAAGTTTGGTAATTGAGGATGTGGCCAAGTCAATTTTTGCAGTTTGGTCATCCACTTTTTTGTTCAAAATTGCAAATTGTTGTAGCATTTCCTCTAGAAGAATGTTGGATCCCCCAGCTGCCATATCTTCACTTGTTAATTGTTCTGATTCTTCAGCTGGGGTTGTTGGTAATGGTACAGCCTGTAGTACCGCAGGGACTGAAGATCTGCGGGCCTGGGAAACCAAAGTTGTTTGTACCAATTTGCCTTTCCCTGCTTTCGACGCAGCTCTTGTTTTTGGTTTACCACTCATTCCACACTCATTCCACACCTGTCTTTGGATTCAAGGTCAAGCTGTCAAAAGTTCCATGGGAAAGACAGGCCTCAGAGTGAGTAACCAGACCACAGAGAGACAAAACAAAGTCAGTTCTCAGGAAATTGTAAATCCCAAACTCCACTAGGGGGAGTGTTGTTCAGTTCATGAAAGAAGAAACAAAGTTTCAGTCGCCATTAAAGTTCCTACAATTAGTTAAATTAATTAGTGTCTTTAGAGAAGATCTTTTCCCTCTGGCAGAGCCCTCTCAATTTTGCCACAATAGTTTCTTAAAAGGTGCAAAATACAGTTACTTAATTGTATCCACCGGTAATGCCTCTAAGTATCTGTTTCAGCTTTGTAAGTGTATCCGCAACACAACTTTTTGCCCGCTGCAAGTCCGGGACTAGGGATTTTCAAGTCTTTAAAGTTTTTAAAAGTTTTAGCGGAGAAGAAACCCCAAGCAGAATAGAAACGATCACAGGAAAATAAAGATAACTTGCCTTTCCCTTCAATTTCCAAACTTCTCCAGACGTATACTGCCTCTCATTTAAGAACCCTTTTGTACTGCTTCCAGCTTGTCAGTTCCTTTGCCTTTGATCATTAAGCACCTCCGGGAAACGGACTTCCTTTTTCTCGTCTCCCGCTTTCAGCCGAATTCACAATTTGTAATCCAATCTCAAATAAATCCTGCTCACGAGTAGTTGGTTTGTAATCCAATGTGAAGGAAGAAAGGTCGGCGCTCATCGGTAACAGCCGCGCGGCTTCACTCCCGCAGAAAGAGCGATGAATCCACAGCACCGCTTCCCCTCCGCGCTTCCGGAGCCCCTTACGGGGTCCCTTCTTCGTTTTGGGGGTCGCTCTCGGTGCCCGCCGGATCCCACGGCCACGAGCTCGCTCTGCTCGTGGTTTAACTTAATGGGTCGTCGCTTCGCCGTAGCGAACAACCCTTTCCTGCGGAGCCCCTCTTTGCTGCGCAAAGAGGACCGCCATTACTCGTTTCGCGCCGCCTCCGGAAGCCCCACACTAGGACACTATAGATCATTCCATTCATACCTTGCCTGCTCTCCCTTTTCTCCAATGAGCTCAACGCAGCATATGTGACAGCTTCCAACACACACACACACACACACACACACACTTTATCCACACAGCAACCCTGTGAGGTTGTTCTGTCTGACACATTTATAAACCAAAGGTTCAAAGCAGATAACAAACTACATACAACCAAAAGTGGAACAAATTTACATTGCTAACATTTAAAATAAGACTCCCTGGACCAAGCCACCCCTATCATTTGAAAGTCAACTGATTTTCTAAGCGTTACACGTGTGCTGGATGACAGATTGGGAATGTAGCGCACACAGAGATACAAGCCACAACTGAAATTAGGGAGACAATCTAGGGGTTGAATTTTTTTCCAGGTGCATTTTTATATTTTACTCCCCCACCCATAGAACCCATTTCATAAAACACAATTATCCCAGGTGGCTGCCATGATTATTTGATCGGAATATTACTATATTTCAATAAAGCTTATTTGGAAGCGGGAGCACAGGCATTGTTTACTGTTTGCTGCCTTAATGGAGGAGTGTGAGATGCTTCTGCAGTGTAGGGTGGGGGTCTTGTGGAATTCTTGACACCCCATTTGTCATCCTATCGAAAGGGGAGAGGAGAGAGAAAACACAGAGATAAACTTGTCTGCAGGACTGACTCCAGCCAGGGGCTGTTGTCAATGAACATCCAGTTTGAGGTGGGGGAGGAAGAGGAATGGGACCTGTGACAGAGAGGGATTTCTGTTCAGGATGAGTGGCCCCATTGCACCACGCGACTCCTGTTTAAAAGAGGACCTGCCATAAATATTAAGAATAAAAGAGAACATAAATAATTAAAGCAGCTCAGAGTAAGTGGCTCCTGAAACGTCTGCCTGCTTTAAAAACTAATTACTTGGAGGGTAATCACCACCAGAAGCTGCATATATTTACCCACAATGCTTCCTGTCCTTCCTTCCTACATCCCCCCTTCAAATTCTTCTCTATCTCCTAATCATTATCTGAGACATTAATATTCAGAATTCTCTTTTCATCCACATCACACCATAAACTGTGCTGGACTCTTCCATCTCTCTGATTAATAACTTCATTGGAGCCTTATCCCAAAATGCTATAAATCCTCTCTAGAAATAACAACACAGGCGCCGGTGGCAGAAAGCACTGTAGCTTCCAAAGGAGCAGGACTGTCAGTCCTGAAAGGAAAGAGTAGAGTTGCTATACAGGAGAGACGAAGGTGCCTTGCTAAAGAAACGCTGGGCCCACTGCCCCTTTCAATGAATGCACTAACTTCCCATGTTTGATGTGTGAAGAGGGCTAAGGAAACTTAGAAATGATGCACAGTTCATTGTTGACAAAGCTACTGGCAGGAAGGTTCTTATTTATATATCATTAAAATGCTTCACCACTATTGCAAGTTATACCCAACTTCGGTGGACAGTAAAAGAACCAAAAGCAATGCTCATCTGTTAGTGAGAAATTAGGAAAATATGCATACTTATTGTATATTTATTTACCAACACAAAGGTGAAAATGCTAATTCATAAAAGGGTAGCAAGATGTTATTACAGAACTTGGTGCAAATGTCTGCCAGAAAGATAGACTACCTTCTCCAATACATGTACAGTGGTACCTCAGGTTAAGTACTTAATTCGTTCCGGAGGTCCGTACTTAACCTGAAACTGTTCTTAACCTGAAGCACCACTTTAGCTAATGGGGCCTCCTGCTGCCGCTGCGCCGCCAGAGCATGATTTCTGTTCTCATCCTGAAGCAAAGTTCTTCACTTGAAGCACTATTTCTGGGTTAGCGGAGTCTATAACCTGAAGTGTATGTAACCTGAAGCGTATGTAACCTGAGGTACCACTGTATAACCCATCAAATCAGGACATACCGTATTTTTCGCCCCATAGGACGCACCTACCCATAGGACGCACCTAGTTTTTTGGAGGGGGAAATAAAGATTTTTTTTATCCCCCCCACCAGGCACGGGTCTGGCACGGGGGAAGCCCGAGCTTCCCCCGACCCCAGCCCCCAGAACAGCCTGCTATCCGCAAGCCTAGGGAGCCACGCTGGTATCCCCAGGCTTGCGGAGAGCTGCGCGAAGCCCGGGCGCGCTCTTCAGCGCGACCCAGGCTTCGGAATGCAGGCAGCTCTGTGCAACCTTTGGGAGCCCGGCGAGACTTCGCACCGGGCTCCCTAGGGTTGCGCAGAGCTGCGCGAAGCCCGGGAGTGCAGGCAGCCCTGCGCAACCCTCGGGAGCCCAGCGCGGCTTCACGCCGGGCTCCCGAGGGTTGCGCAGAGCTTCCTGAAGCCTGGAGAGCGAGATGGGTCGGTGCGCACCGACCCCTCTCGTTCTCCAGGCTTCAGCGAAAGCCTGTATTCACCCCATAGGACGCACACACATTTCCCCTTCATTTTTGGAGGGGGAAAATGCGTCCTATAGGGTGAAAAATACAGTAAGTTCTTTAGGAAAAAATTACATTCCTGTCCCCGTATCTTCCTTATTGCATGTAATTTTCAGGTGAAATTAAATGTGGAAGGGCAAGGTGTGGTGTGTAGTTTTATTTTCAATATCAGAAGGCGAGTTTCAATGTCCTGATTTTCCAGGCGTATTTGAGTCAATTCCAAGGGGCAGTAGTTTCAGAGATCAAAAGGTCAAACAAGTGGTGAAGGATGAGGCAATGAAAGTGTTAAAAGTCCTGGGAAAAATAAATTGTAAGAATGGTATTTTGAGTTCTATTTTCCTGATCCTGAACGAGGAAATTGCCTTGGAAAAGTCATCTACCAATCCTTATTTTAGTCATTCCTGTTTGAGCCCACCAATTCATTAAAGTTGTTTGCTGTACTTCAAGTATTTCTGTGCAGAGCAGTCACACCAAATAATAGATTTATAATTGTTAAGCTGCATAAACATTTAGTCATTCTCAATAATGTGTGCTTCACTTGTGGTAGCAACACATCATGGGTCCTGAGAACAAAGACAAAACAATGTAAGAACACAGATATCACCAATAATACATAATGCTTCCTCACTTGAGTCACCAATATAAAACCTCCTGGCCTCCAATGACTGCAAGGCAGATTTATCAAAAATGTAAGTAAATAAATAAATAAAAAACCTAGTGGATTTGGAAAGGCAACAAGAATTTTTGGATCAAGAAGTAGGATTTGTGTTAGCGTTGACATTATTTTGAAGGCAAGTCAAACGAAGGAAGAAGAATGGAGGCCTGAGAAAGAGTGGATGGGGCTTCTTGCATGATTTGGATTAAATATTAACTTGCTGTACTTGGTTTATGAGAATAAACACTGTTATTAATAATGCATATATTCATTATTAGCGTGGCAGCAGACCACGATAGCGAAGATTGCACAAACAACTTCATTCAATCCCATTCATCTCCCCCCTTTGCACTTTTTACCAACTCTCCTATTTATCTTACATATTTGATTATGGTGATCCATACCTTAAGAGTTAATGGAGATGTTTAAGAAATGTTTTGTTCAACTTCACAGATCCTCATAAATAAAAAAAGGAGAAAGCTTGCTTATTAACCACCTGCATTATAATTTCCTCAAGTGCTTCTTAACTTCTGGAGACAGGGATAATTTGTTATATTCATCCCTTGTCCAGGGGAAAAGCAGAAATTCACTCTGAATTCTAGTGGTACACTGGAGGTGCTACTAGATGGGTGTTTCTTGTGGGGTGGAAGGTTCTTATGCCTACAAGTTCTTTTGCAGAATCCAAATAATGTCCTCAAAATGCCAGCCTGTATTTTTCAACAATTTAATCCAGATTTACCCCTTCCAGGGGAAATCTAGTAAGTAAAATAAAAACAAAAAGGCTGTTGCCAGTGACCCATTTGCAACATCTCAATTACCCATTTGGAAAATAAGCCTGCATTTGGAAGCATGCTGGGTCACCTGACTCCATTCATTTCTATGACCCAAGCCTTTCCCATGCCAGGAACTCCGAAGGCTGAACCAGGAACTTCATGTTCTACACCTGGGGCCTAACTAAAGAGACATGAAGCCATCAGTCCCTGATATTGGCAGCAATGTGAAGTTTCTGGCTGGTGAGACCTATTATAAATAAGCCTTCTACCATTACCTGGTAAACAGAAAAGACAAAAAAAAGAAAGGCTCCAAAATTTCATTTTTTCCAAGTCTTGCCAATGACCAAAAGAACCTGACTAGAGACCAACACATCATCCAGGACTGCTCCAAGTATAGATGCTCCCAACCCTGACCTACACTACAGGCAACTCGGCCATTGTGTCATAGGCTCCAGTCCAGCTTCCCAGCATCCACTGGAAGGGGGCGGACAGAAGATGAAACCATGATGTGCAAGATCCATGTGTAAAGTACTTCTAAACCTTATGGGCCAGGTACAGATCAATCATTCATTTTCAACAAAAGAAGACACAATTTTACACCATACCACTGTCTGAAATGTGAGCAATGGAAAAGCAAGGCCATGCAAAATCACATAGCAAAACCTTTTGCTATTGTGTTCTGTCTTTGGCTTTTAAGATTTTGCTAAATGTTGGACTATTTCGAGCATGCACTATTATATTTGTATATGTTTCCCCCTCCCCTTTGTGGAAGGCATTTGACTGTTCATGTGCTGTGAATAGATATTCATAGACATATCCCTGAATCAACATATTCTTTTCAGAATGCACCCTTCTTTGTTCATATATTTTCAATATGATAAATATAATGTCAGTATTGAAAGAGCTACACAGTGGTTGCAAGTTTGTTTCCAGGCCCAAAGTAACGTGCTACCTGTGGCCTTTAACACCCTAAATATCCTGGTATCTGGTATTGGCAAGAATTGACTTTTTGCAGATGAACCTTTCCAGATCTTTACCCCACCTTCTGAAGTTAGGTTGCAAGCTCTTGGAGAAAGGTTCCTCTCAGTGTGACATACAAACAATGGAACTCCATCCATAGGTATTATGTGTTTGGCTCCTTCACTGCTGCTCTGTGCCATAACTTTCAAGTCCACCCTATTCTCTTGGGTTCTCTCTTCCTCTCAGTGACACCTCAATTCATTGTTCTGGTCCTTTTTATTGATTTTATGCTGCTTGTTGCTGTTTTTATTGCTGTTGTTCATTATGGTGCTTTAGTTTTATTGCTAGCTGCCTTGAAACACATGTAAAAGGTGAAATAAAATATGTAGGAGTAGAGTAGGGGCTAAGGAATAGAAACTCGGGTATGTCAACTCTAGCCATAAGTCTGAAAATGCACAGGGCCAATCCTACTATTGGACAAATTGAGGCACCTGCCTGAGGCAGTTGATGCTGCTGGACAGGAACCTGAGATGAATAGTTGGAACAGCTCTGTGTGCTGGAACAACTGTATGTGTCAACATACCTGACTCTACCCTGCCTCCAAGATACCCTGCTACCCTCAGCTATTATTACTTATTTTTTTAGTCACTAGTTATATAGAGGTCTCCAAGCAACTCACAATATATTTAAAACATAAACATCACAATACTGACATATTCATACAGAAACACATGCAATTAATAAAACATACACAAAACCACACAGAGCGCCACAGGAATCTCTGGTAGCACACCAACCTCAAAAGCATTATCATCCTAGTCCATCAATAGCCCTTGGTAAAAATATAAGCTTTTACCTGACATTGAAGGTGCCAGGTGGAGGAGAGCATTCTACAGACGGGGAGTCACAACTGAAAAGACCATCCGCCTTTGTGCATCCCTCAAAGAAGGGTCTACAAAGGACATCTAAAGGTCTGGGAAGGTTCCTATCAGAAGAGAAGTTCAAGAATACATTGAGATCGTGAGCCTTAAGGACCTTTATAGGTCAAAACCAGCACTTTGAATTGGCCTTAGAAGTGTATAGGAAGCCAGTGTAGCTGCAACAGAATTGGTGTGCTATATCATCTGTTTACGTTAAACCAGTAAAAGTCAGACAGCGACATACTGTGCTCATTGAAACTTCTGAACCCTTTTCAAAGGCAGCTCCCTCTAAAGCGTATTGCAGTGGAAGACACTTTTACCACCAGCATTGAAGTAATGCTTTTGTAATAAGGAATGGAGGGAGCCCAGTTTGAAAATTTGCCTCAGGAAAAAAATGTCTTGGACTTGCATGTCTCAAGACCTGATGTTGCAGTAGGTGACCCAACGGATCTTAGCTAGAAATTCAGCCCTTGGCTTTGTCCTTTTCTTAATATATTCTGTACAAAGATGAAAGGGCATGGTTCGCTTCCTACCCAGTGACTCTTTCCTACCCTATTTCCAAGTTTCTTCACCAACCCTGTTGCAGCTATAAGGATCTGCAATATGAATTTATCACAGACATGCTTAGTCAGAATAGTAACAGGAAAAATCAAAAGTGTAAACTCTGACTACACATCTTTGTCCAGTGGGCAATATCAGCTGCAGGACTGACTCCAGTCAGGGACAGTGGGCAATATCAGCTTTTCAACATCGTGGTGTATCGCCAGCCAAACATGGAGGTTTGGCAATATACTGCGATGTTGAAAAAACAAGATTCATTGGCCTCTGCCTGCGAGACACCAGGTGAAACTGCCCCAGCTCTCACCTTGAGAGCTGAGGCGGTTTCACCAAGGCTCACAGGCTGGGACAATGCAGCTAGTTTGTGCAGCTCGGCTGTGGGGAGGGAACAGAACCCTCACCCCGCCTCTGGCTTGTGGGAGCCAGCACCGGGCTGGGGGATCCTTTAACTGCTCAACTGAGGCAAGGGCAGCTGCACACTCCTCAGCTGAGCAGTTAAAAGTTGCAAAGGGAGGAACAAGCTGTATTGCCAGTACAGTTTGTTTCTCCCTCCCCTGTCCGTTGTATGGGGGCAGAGTGGGATGTCAGTTTCACTCAGTGATATAGCACTGGTGAAACCGCCAATGCTCCTGAGTCCCTCTGCTAGCAGCGCCTGCTGGAGGAAGGAACTCTTGACTCCCTCCAGCGGACGCTGCTAGCGACATCGCAGTCTGCTACTCATACTGGTCCTACGCGATATACAGTATCGCCCAGGCCTAGTCACAATGTCATACAGTGGTACCTCGGATTAAATACTTAATTCGTTCTGGAGGTCCGTACTTAACCTGAAACTCTTCTTAACCTGAAGCACCACTTTAGCTAATAGGGCCTCCTGCTGCTGCCGTGCCTCCGGAGCACGATTTCTGTTCTCATCCTGAAGCAAAGTTCTTAACCTAAAGCACTATTTCTGGGTTAGCGGAGTCTGTAAGCTGAAGCGTATGTAACCTGAGGTACCACTGCACAAGGATATGTGAGACCAGGGTTCAAATCCCCACCTGGCCATCAAGGTCACTGAGTGGCACTGGACCAGTCACTGCCTCTCAGCCTAACCTCTCCCACAGTGCGGATTGAGGAGGGGGAGAACCACGTACACCACCATAAGCTCCTTGGAGAAAAAGGTGGGATATAAATGGAATAAATAATTGCCCAGGAATAACCTCAAGAGACACAATTACGATGGAACTGAAGAATGGTAGATTCAGGAGCAGAGAAGACAAAGAGGACAACGAGTTGTCAGTAAACCAGAATGAAGTGACATAACCTGCAATGCAGGCATGCTATACAAGACTGGCTCCCAATTCAACTGCAGGTAGAGATTGTTCTTGCAAAGTAGTGAGTCTAAAAGATTAAGATTTCCCTGTCTCCTCAAACCCTTTACCTGCCAGTAATCAAAGCATAGTCATTCCAGTCCACCACCCTATTTAACATTTAAAAAAATTAAAATACCCTAAAACATGAGGTTATTTTCAGCTCCTGGAAAAAGCCTAGTCTCCTCTGATTCCACTTGCTCAGATCATCTTAGCGATACAACTTTTGCAGGAGGAGGAAAAAATAAAACCTTTTCTCCATGTCCTCAAGGCAAGTATATTTGGGCAAAGCAATAAGAGTGACTTTAAGAGGTTACACTGGGAGATAGCAGTTATTCCCAATAAGCAATCTTAAATAGAGTGCTGCTGACAGCAGCCTCAGGCAGGTTCAAGAGTTCCAAGATTTGCAACTAAGAGATTAACCAAAATAGATGTCTTATTACAGACGGGGTTGTATCTGAATCATTTAAAGGGCCTTCAGATGCTGTAATGTTTTTCCTCCTAAAAGCATTCAGCATTTTCGCTACTTTCTCTTGGCTTTAGTGGATAAGTAACAAGAACTTGGAGATGACTCAGACAACTAGGAGACCTAAATTATCTGAAATTGCATGTGTGGGTGGGGAAATGCAATAGTGTATTGATACACACTGGGACCCCAATACCTTAGAGACTGCCTCTCCCTATATGAACCTACTCAGGTCCTGTGTCTATCATCCAAAGCACTTAGCTTAATAACTGTATTAGCACTGTAATGTTGTGGTGTTGCAGAATGACAACAACAATTTGTAGTTGCATAAACAGATGCACCATATGCAAGACATAGAGGGAAGGAGTGCCACAGTATCTAGGCATCATTTGCAATGTTCTCCCAATGTTAGTTTAACCCTACTGGGGTTCTAGTCAATAGGACAACATCATCTTTCCCCTCATGGCTCTGTACAGGCAGTGACGGTTTTAGTTGCATCCAATATGTGCACAACCACGAACACATGTATCACATCAAACCCGGGAGTGACCTAAGAACATCACAAAAACGTCACAAAAAGGGGTGGGTTGCATGCTTTCATTAAGAGATGTCCTTCCAGCCCGATTAGGCCATTTAAAGAACAAAGTCAGGTACTGAGGGTATAGTAACTTTGCCCACTGATACCACTGCAATACTTTCATAACATTCTTCAGTTTAACTTGTGTTACTACACATATAAAAATCTTAGGCAACAGAACTTTTGGTTAGTGGGCAATTCCTTCAGCATGCCAAGAGAACACATGACACACAATCATATCAACATGCTGCACATTATACTGAGAGTCCAAAGCAAACACTTGGCTTCTACAATATAGATTTCAGTTCTCAGTGGAGCGCCTCGTGCTTGTTATGTCTGATGCTGTTTTCTGTTCAAACCCGGGCCTGCCAACAAATTAGCAATAAATGCTAGTCTATAGATGATTTTCCATCTGCTCTTGGCTAGGCTGACTGGGAATGAAACCTTGCCCTTTCAATGGACACTTTTCTCCTCTGCACCTGATACCTGTGCTGAATTGTATGCAGGCCAACTGAAGCCAATCCCCCAACATTTTCACCCCTCTTTACAGAAAATAAATAGACAGCTAGCTCGAAATAGGCAGAGTCCCCTTTTAAATGTGATGTTTTAAGGAAAAGTGCAAATAAACTGGAGAGAACTCAGTGCCCTCAAGACAATAAAAAGTCAGAAATTCAGGACATCTGAGAAACAGATTAAAATATGACCATCTTTATAGAAGATGATGAAATGGAATAGACAACATCTTCACTTTTGAACAGGTCAGTTTTACAGCAAGCTCTGGCTCAACTGCTGTTCAGCTTGTTCTACTCAGGAGTATTTAAAAAGGCCAGCTACGCTGGTTGCAGATGTTTGCCCATACTTGTGGGGGTTTGGGGGCGGGGTGTGTTATTGCTTTTTTGCTTTTAGATAGACATCTTTTGCTTGCAGCAACATCACAATTATTGCATCTGCCAGCGACTATTGCATTTCCTAGATACAAACAATAGTCTTAGAGAATAAGAGAATGGGGAAGAAGAAGGAGGGAACTGAGGGCTAGGGGCACTCCAGTTTATTAGGTAAGGAAAGGTTTGCTCCTTTGTCTATACAGAGGAGCATTCAAAAGCATTCAATTGCCCACATGAAATGGAACAGTCCCAGCAGGGCTGGAGCATTTGATTATTCTGAATTTGCAAATCAATTTTTAGCTTAGGGCACCAGCATAAAATCATGGGATTTTTTTTTTAAAAAAATGCAATTCATAATAATCACTGCTTTCCAAGGATGCATTCTCGTAGCATCAAAGGAAGGTGGACCAAAGAAGTAGGCAAGGAAAGGAAATATATTTTCTTGGGGGTGAGAATACACAGGGCAATCTGCCCAGACTGGGCTTGCTTTTGCCTCAGTCTGTAGAGTGGATGGTAGAGTCAGATGAGGATCAAGGTGGGCTGGCTTCACTTATGTGGATGCAAACTAGATATACTCTTCCAAAGTACTGTTCCTGGGTTTTCAAGCAAGGACAAGCTGAGTCTAAGGAAAACCAACAGAAAAAAGCTTCCAGAATTCTTCCCCAAACTGTACCGGAAGGAGTCAGGGGGCAACATGTGAGCCAAGTCTTGCTTGGACTCGTTCCAGCTTGTGAATGACACACTAAACAAGGAATTTCCACACAAACCACAGAACAGGGTTGAAGACCCTCAGGCTATGGACTTTTCCCAGGCCACATTCCCTATCCTTTGACTACACCCCTCAATGACCCTACTCTGCACTCTCATTGGGAGCTTTTGCCTGGCTAGAATATATCCTTGCATGGTGATAATGCCTCTTGATTGCCTAGATCAGGCATAGGCAAACTCGGCCCTCTAGATGTTTTGGGACTACAACTCCCATCATCCCTAGCTATTAGGACCAGTGGTCAGGGATGATGGGAGTTGTAGTCCCAAAACATCTGGAGGGCCGAGTTCGCCTATGCCTGGCCTAGATGAATGCAGAGATATGATTGGGGTGCAGGTGCATGAAAAACATACACTGCTCCTCCCACTTTTGTTTCCTGCCCAGCCCACCAGTGTCATGTGGGCCCTGAAATGTGTCCATGAGGAAATGCAACCCTTGAGTTCATATTATTATTACTATCCTGCCTTTTTCCCAGTGCAGGGCCCAAGGCAGCTCACAGCATGAATTGAAACAAATACTACTAAAACACACAAGATCAATACAAATATTAAAGAAACTAATTAAATAAGTAACTCTGTTAAAAACAGCACTGAACACACTTAAAACAATTTAAAAGCACACACGCACACAAAGTACCACGGAAATCTGGTTTACCATAACGTTCAAATGCAGCCCACAAGTCTAGTTGGTTCACATATGCCTGATGAATGTCCACTTGATGACCAGCTGCTGGACATGTGAAATCACTGCTTTTAAGGTAATCCAAAACTGCAATCTGTGATAGTCCATTCCTACATACAAGTCACCACACGATGTTGGAGCCATCAAGAAATGGACATGCATGTGTGACACAGCACCTAGGAACACTTCGGTTACATTTCTTAATAACTAGTCATAAAACAGATATCAATTTAACTGCTTTTCGCACATCTCTCGTTCTCCCTTTTCGGAGGCCAACACGACACCAGTTCTCTGTGCCAAGCTACCTTCCGCTCACCATTCTCCAGTCCTCACTGTCTCTCATGACTACTTAAATTGTCAGATTTAACATTTTTATTATTTGTGACTGTGCTGTTCCCAGCACAATGATCCTTGGCTAGGTCCTCTAGGTGCTAATGTAGTAGTAATAATCATAATAATAATCATAATAAGAGTGTTAAACTATAACTTAGGACTCCCTGGGTTTTGTCTGCCAGAGTCAGCCCCTGCATATCGTTAATGTTGGGGGGTAGGTCAGGGTTGTGTTCAATGAAGCAGCCACACTATAATTTAGCAATTACTGTAACCCACACTTGCAATTTGAATGGTTTTCTACAAACTCTTACCAGCGCTTTCTCTCCACTTAGTTTAATGCCTAATTTGATAAGCTGCCTTTAACCCACTCAGTGCTGGCCTTTCCCCTAATGGCTTGAGGAGAAGAAATGCCACAATTAATCAAGCAGTATGGAAATGGAGAGGCTTGTCTAGTCCTTGGTGGTCTATTCTTCACAGACTTAACTGTGTAACCTTCAGAAAATCACCTTAAGCTCTCCGAGTCTCCCACACAGCCCATCTTCACAATGCTGTTATTGTTACCTACCTTGCGGTAGGGGGGAGGGCGTGAGGTTTAATTAATGAGGGCTGGTATTAGGAGAGTTAAATGCAATGTTTTATTACCTGCTGTTCAGTAACTTGTATTTATCCCTTTCGAGTGGCATTTCCCACAGGTTCAAGGATTTCAGAACCGCAATCGCTTCAAGCTAGCAGTCAACATAACCAGTCATTTAAAAGCGAACCTATATTTACGTTTAGTGCCATTGTGCTGGAGCAAAGCTCCGTTGCTAGTGTTTAAATGAGAGGCTCAGAAGCCGGGCTCCCAGGCCTAGAAGCTTTTCAGGAGACTCTTTGTGTAACTTGGTTAACTTCACAGGTCTTGGGATTTTGCCCTGGTATGTCAATATGCAAATCATGGGGGTGGGATTGGTCCTTAATAAAATCCAAAATCTCTCCCTCCCTCCCTCCCTCCCCCAATGTTAGGGCAGCCTTCTAAATGCAGTACAGTGGTACCTCGGGTTACATATGCTTCAGGTTACATATTCTTCAGGTTACAGACTCCGCTAACTCAGAAATATTACCTTGGGTTAAGAACTTTGCTTCAGGATGAGAACAGAAATTGTGCTCCGGCGGCGCGGCAGCAGTGGCAGGCCCCATTAGCTAAAGTGGTGCTTCAGGTTAAGAACAGTTTCAGGTTAAGAACGGACCTCCGGAACGAATTAAGTACTTAACCTGAGGTACCACTGTAATTAAAGGAGGCACTGTAAAAGGTAAAGGGATTGGTCCCCTCTGCCCTCCCCTAGTGTGGCCAGTTATATATTGTCAAAAAAGAGGACTGGCATCACCAGAAGAGAAAGAAGACAAAGCCAGCAGCAGTCGGCATAAAACTTGCAAAGGTAATTTATATGCATAGGTGCAAATGTGGAAATAATTGCTATAGTTTAAATATTTAGTATTTGTTTGATTAATTCATGTCCCATCCTTCCTCCCAAAGGAGCCCAGGGTGGCAAACAGAAAGCAATGAAGCAATAAAAACATTTAAGAACATCTTTAAAACAATTCCAATACAGATGTATCTGGGAAAGATCTCAATTTAAAAGGCTTGTTTGAAGGAGGAGGTGTTCAGTAGGTATCAAAACAGAGATGGAATTCAACAGGAATTCCAAAGTGTAGGTGCCATGACACTAAAGGCCCAGTTCCCATATTGTGTGGAACGGACCTCCTGATAAGATGGAATCTGCAGGAAGCTTGTACCTGCAGAGCGCAGTGATCAACTGAGCATAGAAGGGACAAGATTATCTTTCAGGTATCCTGATCCTAAGGTGTATAGGGCTTTATACACCCAAAACAGGACCCTGAACTCAGCCTAGTAGCTAATTGACAGCCAATGCAATTCTTTCAATAGCTGAATAATGAATTGGTGATATCCTGCCCCAGTGAGCAGTTGAGCCACTGCCTTTTGCACCAGCTGCAGCTGCCAGATCCAGCCTCAAGAGCAGCTCCACATTGCAGTCATCCAGTCTGGAGGTTAACAGTGCATGGATGAGTGTTGAGGCTATCCCAGTCCAGAAACGGCCCTAGCTATTCTTAGCAGTTAAAGGTGGTAAAAGGCACCAATGTCATCTAGGCCTCCAGCAGTAACAATGGATTCAGGAGCAGCCCCTGACTATGAACTGCTCTTTAAGGGAGAGCACAACTCCATCCAAAGCAGGCAATTAACCAATTATTCAGACAAAGAAACCACCCACACATAGCGCCTCTGCTTTGCCAGGAATCAGTCAGTTTCTTGGCCCTCGTCCAGTCCACCACTGAGTCCAGGCACCAGTCCAGGACTTGCATGCCCTTTCCTGATTCAGATGTTAGAGAAAAAGAGAGATGAGTAGAATCAGAGTAAGGATGACACCTTGCCCCAAATCTCCTTCTGTCCAATGGCTTCCTACAGATTTTAAAAAGCATTGGGCACAAGCCGCTACCCTACAGCACCCCACAGCATAACTGCCAGGGGACTGGAACACAACCACCCAATACTATATAGGGCTGCCCTACGTTCAGAATTTCCCAGACATATCTGGGTTTCGGCCATCAGAAAGAGCATCCGAGCGGAAATCGCGGAAATGTCTGGGGAAATCCAGATGCCTGTCAGAAGTATAGATTCTGGTGAATTTCATTAACTCTAGCAAAAAATAAAAATTCACTTTTTTGAAATATGGCAACCCTACTATAGAACTACATTAAAGCAGTGCCTCCGATAACCATCTCATTACGTCAGCTCAGGATACTAATGGTATGAAAAGCCACTGAGAGATCAAGTAAGAATAGCAGAGTTACACTTTCCTTCTCCCAATAAAGCTTACCCATCAGGGCAACCAAGACTGATTCAATCCCATAATCAGGCTTGAGCCCAGCCTGAAATGGGTCAAGAAGATAATATATGTCTCATCCAAGAGTATCTGAAATTGTTGCACCACAACTTCTTTCTCTAAGTGTTTCTCAAACTTTGGTCCCCTGCTGTTGTTGGACTGTAATTCCCATTATCCCTAGCTAGCAGGACCAGCGGTCAGGGATGTTGTAGTCTAACAACAGCTGGGTACCCTAAAAAGTGCCCTAAAAAGTGAGTATTGACAGTATGAATACTTCTCACCATGGTAGGGAAAGCACCTGGTGATTTGTGGACCTGCTTGGTATGCTGACTGGGTGCTGCTAGCTGTTCATGGGCAACTTTAAGGCTCCTGCTCTCCCTTATGATTTTTGTAGGATTTAAACCAGGACTGGATAGCCATCAAATTGAGGACACCTTCAAAATAGAAGACCATGCCCCATAAATTAGGACAAATGGCCACTCTACTTCCTGGTAATTCAAACACTGCCTGTGGCATTGCAAATAAGATAAGGCAAACCCTTGATAAGCCCTGGCTTGCGTGACTTTTGCCAGAAAATGGGAGTCTGAAAGAATATGCAACCACTGTGCATCCTATCTAGTGTGCTGGTTCCTTTTCCCAGTTTGCAGGGGTAAAATTTCAGGAGTTGGAGTCACACACATGCATTTCAGACCACACGTGATTCCTCAAGAGCACACATATCTGGCTTGCATTATGACATATGTAACATGCAGACTGGCCCTTATTTTGCTGAGTGTCACCTGTGTCATTTGCAGGATAGAAGGCATGGGAATATGGGAAAGCCTAGCCACAGAGTTGGCAGGCAGGAAAACAGATGTGCAAGGCATGGAATTCTAAGTGTGGATTAGTCAGAGCGAAGAAAGGAAAAGGAACAGCTGGAGGGGAGGAGAAATGAATAATGGACAATATATTTGGGTTACTTAAGTTATTGCTGGGAGGCAGGGGGGGTTAAACCAAGGGTGAGATTCAACAGAGCAACCGAATGTTAGTTCCCTCTTCTCCATTCTGTACCCCTAAATCTGTTCCTGGGGTTCACTCAAACCTCTAGAGGATGTGGGCTATATGAAGGGGGAGAAGAGGTGGGGAAATTATGTTTGCACAAGTGGAAATCCTTGCATCTATTGTTCGCATTCATTGAATACCGCCCCAGCAACTGAGTTAAACTGAGTATTTGGATGGGTTTGTCCATTAGTAGAAAATTCACAGAGAATTTCACTAGAATTTTATTATGAATTATGGTACTTTGCCAAAAACTTTGTCAGAATATCAGTTGGTGAATCAATCTTCCCTTATGTGATTAGAGAAGGTGCAGTTTTTGTGGAGTTGCATACTTTAAGCTGTCCCCTTCCTGTCTCACATGTCCTGTCCTACTGAGAGACTGGAAACTTGCCTGCATAAATAGTCTAAAATCAAGGTTTTTTTTGATTCAGCAGCCATAGGTCACATTCAGGATGGACGTGACCAGTGCTTTTTTCCTGGGCGGATGCAGGGGTACGCATACCCCTAAACATTTTGTGAATCTTTGTACTTTTGTCCAATTACTGTATTTATTTTTCCCAATTTGAACTATAAAATGGTGATTTTCTTGAATAAAATTAAGAGTATCCCTAAACATATTTTTTTAGGAAAAAAGCACTGAACGTGACTAATTTAATAAGCAAATCAATTTCAGTGGGCCTACTTTAAGTGAAACTTAGTTGGCTACAATTCCGTGCCTATAAAGGTAGTTGCCAGCCACCTCATAGCTAGATATCCTTACATTTGGGAAAAGGTTAAAATCCAGCTGTGTGCAGATCTGCCTAATTTACTGGGTAGAGATCAGCTTGCAAAGCCCCTACCACTCAAGCAGTCCTGGCAAAGCTGCTATTATGGGCAATGAAAGGCATGGAGGTAGCTTAATGGCATCTCCAAAACAGCCCACCATGAAGCTCAGTATGAACCTACAGGGTACACTGAAGCACAACATACATATGTGCCTCAGTGAGGTGCCCTTTCAGCTCCATATATGCCTTTCCATGAACCCAGGAGAATGTACACAGACGATAATCTGATGAGTGGTTGAATTTAAGCCAAGATAATGCTATCTTAACATTTCTGAAGCCTTGTAGAAAACAAGGACCTACATTATTTGTGATTGTTTGCTTGACATTGGTCACATCGTTGGGTATCTCATAGATATTATTGTTTCTGTAACAATGTAGAATATCCTTTGATAATCAGTGCTGAGGAACGGGTGTGTAAATTTAAGCAGATGGAAATTGGATGTATGTGTTTTTGCTTTAATTCCTTTAAAAAAAGAGTTATTTAGCTAATAGCATCGTAGCAAGCAGTTTCTATCTCTAAACAAGACATAATTCCTTCTTGAGAACTTGGCTCCTCCTGGAGAAGAAATGGGATGAACTCTTGAGTGAGCTCTCTTTTTCTGAACAGCCATTTCAGGAGGTGCAACACAGATTTCTCACCAACCCTCTCGAGTGCAAGAAAATGGCGGCACTGGCTGCAAGAGCTCCCTTTTCTTCCTTCGAGTCACCCCCTTCCTACCGCTCATCTTGACACTGTGAGACAGATGGCTGTAAATCTCTCGGATGCCTGTGTTTGGTGCCTGCAGGTTAGGTGTGCTGACTTATTAACACACAGTTTTGTCACTCAACCTTGTGGGCAAAGAGAGAAGGGAAAACAACGCAGCATAAAACAAATTTACAGCCGTTCATCCTAGGCTCATTTGCATAGCACACAACTCCCCTTTCCCTTACCATGCACATCTTCGTGTAATTAATTAATACCACATTCATCAGAGTTTAATTCATGTTCGTGTAGTACACAAAGATGTGAAGGGGGGGAGAAGGGGCGGGAGAGACTCTCCAGTGGTACGTTTCAGCGCCAGTATTCCATCGGAGCTTCGGTATTAAGCTTGGTAGAGCTTAATTAGACCCCATGATAATATTAGATCACTTCCTGCAGTTTCCGTGTCATCTGCTTAGAAAACATTTTACCGCTCCCTACTGCCAAGACTGTGCCACGGAAACCCTGCTGTCTCTCAGAGATGGCACACGCTCACGAAGGCAAGACAAAATGTTTTTGCAAAGCCTCCGTTGACTGCCAAGTGGAAACCCATAAGCATGCATTGCAGTTTGGTTGACAAAACAACGTACACCATCTGCAAGCTTGGCTCCTGCCACTGGACGCAGCATCTTGCATAAACAAAACTGTAATCAAGGTGTAGCCAGTCCAAAATATTCTTACGAGCTCTTAGTACTGGTGATTGCAGGGATCCTTCCCTCCTCCCATTTATCTATTTTTCTTTTTTTAATGACCCACTTTCAGAAGCAGCATATCCTCTATTGTCAAAATTCCCATGCTACCTTAGCCACAGCAAGAAATCCCACCCGGAAATCCACTAGGGTAGGGTGGGGGGAGATGGGCATTTCTCCACTCTGTGGCAAAAAACCCAACAACAGTGAACCTAAGCAACAAACAAGTCACATTCCAACCAATATGGAGCATTAGAAGACGGTCATAGCTACTTGGAGACCCTCAGCAAAAGCATCCAATGTTTAAGGTAACTTAATTGCCTGCAGTTTAATTTGCACTGGTCTACCACTTGTGTTAGGATCTATGTATGTGCCAATTTTTCTTTTCATTAAGCTTATAAATTACATCTTCCCTCCATCCCCCCTCCCAAAAACAACAACATAGCAACAATTCATTCATCAGCGCTGTATGACGAGAGTCGCCGGGGGGGGGGGGCTTTCTTTGATAGACCACAAACACAGACGCAAACAGAAATGGGATGAAAATTAAAATGAGTCTATTGGCTGGGAAGAAAAGTCACAATCCCTCATTAAAAAAAAACAAAAAACACCTTTGCTCAAACATGTTTGTTTGGTATT